>NC_054879.1:24226159-24526159 GCF_018320785.1 Cheilinus undulatus
CACTTTCCTGTAAGGCTGGCCACACATCCAATAATTTTCAGATATTAAATAATTTTAAAAAGGAGAAAAACCATAAGGATAGTTTCAAACAATTTTCCACACACCAGACCAACATCCTTTTGTTGATACTACTCTGTCTGTTTGCTGTTACTGGTTGTTATGGGAATTCAATTGTACACAGTCTGTCCAGGTGTGATTATCAAGCATGTTTGATATTTATGATGTGGTGAAATCTAGTTAACACACTTTCATCTATTATCCACACTGCGCATCTTGTTCTGGGTTGAAGGAGGCTGGAGCTGATCCTAGCTGCTATAGGGTGAGTGAGTACACCATGCTCTGTGTTAGAGCAATTTACAGTTATCAATTAAACAAATGAGAATATCTTTGACTGTGGGAGGAAGCCAGAGTACCCTGAGAGATTAAGGCATGGTAATTTCAGATCCTCCAAGTGATTCAGATCTTTTTTTTTTTCAGCTCAACAGAAAGACCGGAGTCTTTGGCTACCAAATGGCTCTTCATTTTGTACCACTGTGCTTCATTATATCTGATTGATATTTGTACTCGTATTGTTCTCAAATAATGCTCTATCAAAATAAATGAAAATTTAATGTAATTATCCTATGAAATACATGCTTGAGTGGTAGGGAGAAAAGATCATCCTGATTCTGTCAATCTACAAACAACAACAAATAGGGTCTTATAATGGGATACAGATCCCATTATTCTCATTACATATCCAGCTCTTTGAAACCGGCTTGTTCACAAATGACCCATCACTACAGAGAACTCTTGCATGCATTGACGTGCTGCCCCTTAACTTGCTTCGTGTATTCAGAATGTGTATAAAGCAGGAAGCAGGTAAACACTCTTACAAGGCACCAACTGAATCCAGAATTCAAGTAATCAATCAAAGCCCAAATCACTCACACTTTTAAGAACAAGACATTAAATGCATCACCTGATTCCCTCTGGTTATTGCCCAATACAAGCACCCTGGAAAATCAGGTCAGTAATGGGAGAATATGCCGGTATAGCACTTCGCCGCTTTAACCTTGATCCTGTACAGCTTTTGCCTCCTGATAGCAAGTTTCCAGGCCAGCAGCAGGCCAATGCCTCATCTCTCTGAGTATCCTCCCAGGTGTCACCTGCATGACTCACACAGTCTCCTCAGCCTCTGGACCAGTCAACAGGGTCCAGGGCACCCAGTATGCAGGGAGCTGGATCAAGCCTGGGAAAGCGCAGCAGCCGTTCCTGTATCACAGATGACAGTTCCATCCCTGCTCTCTTCAGCATGTCAGCATTAGACACACCATCTTGCCAATGATACCCAAAGATGCACTTAAAGGGAAAAAGTTACAAAAAAGTCCATCTGGAGCTTCTAGCCATCAGTCAATATCCAGGCCTCACCAGAGTATAGTAGGACCGAAGGACCAAGAACAGAAAGACTGACTTCCATCTGCATGCTCAGGTGACGGGAACACCACACTGTCTTGCTCAGCAAAAACCATCACCCCATGTACAAGTCCAAGTCTGCGGTTAATCCCAGCTTTGCAGTCAGGTGAAGCCTGGATTGTGATTCAAAAAAATCCTCCAGCAACACGTTATAAAAACTACACACTACTGGTATTCAGTAGATAGATAACATTTAGAAAGCATTATCAAACTAGTAAAGCCCTCGGAGAGTGCAAACCTCCGCCATTAGCCCTATCTCCCAATAGTACAGAAGCTTTAAAAAATTCCTGGATCCAGACGGTGATCCAGATCACTCCCAAAATCTAATCAGTTCTTCCATATGCCATTTCTGACATTTCCTGAAAATTTCATCAAAATCCGTCCACAACTTTTTGAGTTATGTTGCTGACAAACTAACAAACTAACAAACCCTGCCGATCACATAACCTCCTTGGCGGAGGTGACAACTGACATGTCAGTGCTTGAATGCTTTATTGATGCATTAGTAAAGCATGTGTAAAAAGACAAGGATAGGTCAAGGTTATAGCAGGTATGCACATGCAAGGATCAGCCCCAAAATCAACCTGATTACACTGATTCCTGGCATGTACGTGACATTTTTACCCCGTCATCCCTTACCTATTTTCTTCTCTCTCTTGGGTTGAGATGGGTGAGGAAGAAGGGAAAAGGTAGTCAGGAGTGTCAGACAGGAACATTTCCTTGGTTTTCTTTCACTTTTCTGACTCAGCAGAACTTGCTGGCTTGATTTACAAACTGGAGATAGTTTTGCATTAATATTTATGCTCATGTTAGAAATGTCACGATCTGACTAGTGTCAACACGGAGGGAAAACTATTCAGCTCAAAGCTGTCAAAAGCTTGTCAATAAAAAGCTCTTACATCTGTTTGTCTGCGTTTTGGAAACAGAAGTGCTAGATAAACAGCCCTGGATAAGGGTCAGCAGTATTGCAGGTGTTGTGCTGGACTATCATTGTCAAAAGGTGGTTTAGCAAGAAGGCAAAGATTTACTGGCCAATCTACATTCCAACCCTCACCTATGCTCATGAGCTTTGGATAATGAACAAAATAATTAGATCCCTGATACAAGCAGCTGAAATGAGTTTCCTCCAGCGGTTGTCTGGGCTTAACTTTAGTGAATGGGAGAGGAGTTCAGAAACCCAGGGCACCTCCTTTTGGAGGTCTTCCATTTACATCTAAATAGGAGGAGACCTCAGGGTAGAGACTCGCTGGAGAGTTTATCATTTCCTGTATGGTCCTGGGACTCCTCAGGATCCTCCAGGAAAGGCTGGAAAATGCTTAGTCTCACTGTAACCAACCTCCAAAAGAAAACAGACGAATAAAGCTAAAGTTCTCAGGGTAGATAAAACTCTTACTGGATGCAATGCAAACATGCAGTCTTATATGATGTGCTGTGATGTCTGTTAGGGTTTCTAATGCTCTACTAATGCATCGATAAAGCATTTATAGTTGTTTTTAAATGGCATCAATTAATTAGACATTGTAGGTGATGATGTAAGCATGACTCATGCTTCACTAAAGCTTCAATAAAGCATATATAGCCTTGTTTACCAAAAGCATGAATAACTAATAATGCTTTTTAGCTGATGAGGTTTATTTAATGCTTTACCATCAACTATCAGCTAATCATCTCTGCACTGTCTTGGGCTTCTTGTGTAGATACCTTAATTGCAGCACTCATGAGAAGACTAAATACATGAACATCGTTTATGAAAGCTAAATCTGCAACCTCTGGCATGTGCATATTCTAATGTATTAAGGCTTTTATATGCCTTTTAGTTGGTTTAATTGTTAAAGGTCTTTTTTTGTGCAGATCTTGAAAGACGACCACTGTGCGTAGCTCGTGACCCCAACTGTATGTTTGATTCAATAAAGCATCATCATTATCATTCAGAAATGGGGTTTGCTAACAGAAGCAGGGAAAATGTTGTGATAACCAGAAAAGGCAGAGTCATAGTTTCAAATTCTTTATACAAACCGAACATTTGTACAGTTTCTGGGTTTGACATGGGTTTGTGTCCTGATGTCAGACTCTTTTGATCAGTCCTGATCAGACCATATGCAGCGAACCTTCTGACTCAGAATAGGACACACACAAAGCTTATGCTTTCAATAGACAATACAGATGACTGCTGCCAGAAATGTATGGATGGAGATCTATTGTTTATCATAGGCCCCGTTCAGCAAAAGTCATACTGCTAATTCATCAGCTTTGCACATTTGAATAACAACACATCATGGCCCCTGGGGTTCTGTATAAAAAGGCTCATGAATCATGGAGTTGGCAGAGCAAGTTTAACCATCCACTGGGAACAACCTAAACCATCATCATGGGCAAGGTAACAGAATATCTACTTCTGCTCTACTGATAAAGTTTCACAAAAATAAAACTGATTCTGATTTTAACATTATTTTGACTGTAAAATGATTATTTTCAGATCATCTTCTACGAGGAGAGGAATTTCCAGGGTCGCTCCTATGAGTGCATGAGCGACTGCTCTGACATGACCTCCTACCTGGGCAGGTCCCAGTCCTGCAGGGTGGAGAGTGGATGCTTCATGGTCTATGAGCGTCCCAACTTCATGGGCCTGCAGTTCTTCCTGAGGAGGGGCGAGTACCATGACATGCAGCGTCTGATGAGCATGGGCATGATGTTTGACACCATCAGATCCTGCAAACTGATCCCTTACGTAAGACATCTGATCTGCACATCCCTCTGATTTTAGACTAACTACAATGATATATTTCTAAAATGTTTATACTGATGTCTTCTTTGCATCGCATTACAGCACAGAGGCCCCTTCAGGATGAAGATCTACGAGAGGGAGAACTTCCAGGGCCAGATGAACGAGTTGATGGACGACATCGACAGCATCCAGGAGCGCCTCCGTATGAATGAGTGCCTGTCCTGCAACGTGTTGGATGGCCAGTGGCTGCTGTACGAGCAGCCCCACTTCAGAGGCAGGATGATCTACCTGAGGCCCGGCGAGTACAGGAGCTTCTCTAACTTGGGCATTAGCAGCTTGAGGATGCAGAGCATGAGGCGCATCACCGACATGTGCTAGACTCCTGTATTTGACCTAAGTAAATAAAAAGGATGTATCATTCATAACCATGTTTGTTGAGTGAACGCGTCTTTTGTTGGTTTGTTGTTAACTTTAAAAATAAGAGATTAAATCCATCACTACATATCTAAACACTAAAAAGAATTCAAAATATTAGTTTCTCCCAAACTAAATTGCAAGAGCACTGAAAATGACAAAAGTGAGATTTAACCTTGCTACACTGTAAGTCTGCACAGCTCTGAAACTATGCAGAGGCTTGTGCACATTGCCTGATGTGCACCTCTGCAAAACTGCAACTATGTGTCGATGCGACACAAACTGTAAGCACTGATTGGTCTGCTAGATAGCACTGGGTCAAAGATGATCTCTGAGCATATTGTGGATAAATGCCTAATAATGAAAAATCAATCCTTCAGCTCTACTTGCTGACATCTGAAAATACCTGAACTGTGTTTCCTCATCCATGCCTCTCCGATTGGCTGAAGCACCGAAATCCCCTCGACCTCTACCACAGCTGTTTCACCGCATGTCCTTTCCATGACCTCCGATGTCACCTCTCTTTTCCTCATTAGGGTTACTGTGTGTAATCAACAGCTGATTAATATTTACAATCTCCAATTCCAACACAATATGCCCTGTTTCAGTCACCATATCTTCCTGTACACAAGCTGGAAATGAAATCGCACTGCCGACTAGTGTTTAGGAGGAGTCCTGCAAGATGACACAAGTATATACAAGTGTGTAGCGCTCACGATGGCACAGACCACAACGGTAGGGTTGCCACACGGCCCACGGCCCAAGGTCCAAGACATCCTGCTGTGGATGTCTTGAGTTCTCAAAAACCACCAGCGGTCTTCAGACATATTACCAGGGGTTAAGAGGGCCAGAGGATACCACTGAGTTTGACCTTGGCTGCCCCCCGCAGGTCATGGTACAACAAGCCTTGCGATGAATTTTTAGTGCCCTTCATGTCTAAAAATTGCATATTTGAGCTTTCATACCAGGACAGCAGGCCTAATGCTTCTTACTGTGGTGGTTTCCTGCTCTCAAATAAGGATGATTCTTTTGCTACCAAATTATCCATGGTTTTTTTTCTTTTCATTTTTTTCCACATTTTCTTGAGCTATTTTCATTTACAAGTTCTTTGTCCCCATGGGTTCGGCTTATTTCCTCTCTTTCAGTGTACCATAGGTTTTTTATTTCCCTTAAAAATAAAATCATGTTTTTATCCAGACAGGAAATCTGAAAGTCACAGTACAAAATAAAAGCCAAACAAAGAACAGTTTGTTGTTATTGTTCTCTTATCTTGGGTTTCTGTGTGAACCTTAATGCTGTCACATTAACTTGGGCGTCAGTGAAGTTTCAAGTATCATTCCAGTATCAAGTATGATAGGTGTCTGTATCAAAGTAAAAATGTTGGTATTGTGACAACACTAGTAAATAAACAATAGTCTGGAAGAAAAGTCAAGTCCTTCAGTTAAGAGTCTAATCAGATTACTTCTCACTGGGGCTGATCAATAAGAAAATACTTTTGAATTTAGCCCAGAATCACCACATCATCATTATCATCTGTTTTTAAAAGAGACATTTCTGTAAACTGGGGTTATCCAACAGCTGTTTTGAATTTCGTGTCTTGTAACTAAATGACTTTATAATGTCATAATGTTATGACTTTATAAACTTTACATATCTGGGTTTATAATTCCACAATTTAGAACTTTTTAAACCCAAAAATATCAGGTTTCATAAACTTACATGTTTCTTAACTCAGAATTTCTGAGTTTGGTTTCTTGTAAATTGACAACTTTTAAATTTGTCAAAAGAAGAAAAAAAAGCTTTTTTTTCACAGAAATGAACAGATTCTCTTTATCTTTTTAATCTTTTAGAGTGGCCTTGATAAGCTGTCATAAATGAAGCTCAGCAAAAGTTCAAGCAGGAAGACTATCTTTCCTTTTCATTCATTATGCTTTTTCACTCTCACCTGGTGATCAGCTGTCAATGGGCGTCTACTCACGCTATCAATTGTCAAATCAGACTCAGCAAAAAAAAAATCCTGTGTGTCCAATCATCATGTTGCTGTCTCTTTTTAAAACTTGTTCTCCTCCCTCTGCAGTCAGTCGTCTCAGGTGAATGCTGCATCCCTCCGCCACCCCTGTTGCCACCTCACTCTTCAACGGCATCGCAGTCCTCTTGACTTTAAGTCAGTTCAGCTCCTCAGAAAATTCCAGTCCCTCTCCCAGTCACTCACCACCACCAGTGTCAAGACTCCAGGGGTAACCTATCCCGATCTGACGGCCTGTACCCCTTTTTGACTGATGGATTTCACAACGGAGTCTTATGCCAAAGACACTCAATTCATCATAAAATATTATAATAAAATGTTCTTTTTAAATAAAGAATGATCACGCTTCTGTTGTCTCTCCTGATTAAAATGAAGTTTTAATCCTGATCTTAAAGTAAATGCATGTCTAATTTTGATGTCAGAGCAGATGAGGCCCCGAGATCTTTAGTGCACTCTAGGGGTTCCCAGATACCAGGTTGGAAACCACTGTTGTAAACCGAAATAATACATTACCTTTCCTCTCCAAGGCATCTTCTTTTAAGTACTACGTGTATTCTTAAACAGTAAAAGTGTGGACACATCAGACAGGATTTATGACATTTAGCCCAGGTTCAAAACAGATAAATGTTTAAATTATTTAAAAAGATAAAGAGAAAAATAGTCTATTTGAAACTTCAAAATAGTATCAGTAACATATTTCTAGCAGTTATTGAAATGGGGGTGTCTCAGGGTGACCATCACCAATATACAGTAACTCTGTTTATTTGCAGTGAAGTTTGTGTTGGGAAAGCTATAACTGCATTCTATATTGTATATATGACAAGAGCACCTGTTCATCTACACCGCACAAGAGAAAATATAGGCTACTGGATTGCCAGAACCAGCAGAGTCCAGTATTTTGGCTGGATCTCTTTCTGAAGGTGAGTTTCTTATTATTTGTTGCTTATTTTCATTCTTCTTAGCAAATTTAAATTTGCCCAAATATCCCTCTCTGTTTTGTCCTTCCAATGAGTATAGTGAATGTCAGCTGAATATATCTTTTCTTGTGTTAATTTTGTTTAAACTTGTTTTTCTCATTTTCAGAGATGACTTCTCTGTTGTTGGTGTTGAGGAGCTGGATACCAGCAGCACTGAGGACAAAACAATGCAGCAACTTCGGTGCAAGGTATATTTAAAATTTGAATGACCAAACTGTTGCCTTATGAATTATCATCTGTATGCCTCGTGGCTACATCCTGGCCTAAACATAGGGATGCGCAGTTATGTGATGTTACTCCCTAATGACAGGCTGTGTGGTAGGAGAAAATCATTTTTCCTTATCTGTAGTATTGACTGGGAAATCTGAGTGAATTCTGCCAAATACCTGAACTCTTCAGTAAATAAATTTACTTTGAGTGGTCTCATTGATGTGCTACATATGTAGTGTGTCAAAATGTGCTGAAAAGTTTCAAATGTGCTTAAAAAGTTGAGTTGGACATGCCCTCCACATGTGGCATGGATCAAAGAACCTGGGAAAAAGATTCACAATGTAATAAGAATTATGTTCTTTTTGAACTACTTTCACTCACCAGTTGAGTTGGATTAACACTATCATATCCATCGACCAATGCAAAGTAAACACCACCACCAACTACAGAGGAGCTACTACAAACCCAAATCAGCCAAGGACTTATTATGTCATGAACCTTATACCTCTTCTGAATGGTTGCATTTCAGTTGAACATTTTTTTCCCAAACACTTGAAAATAGATATGGCTTGACCACTGCATGGAATCTTGTAATATATGCCCATGGTATATTACAGATGAAAAATGGAAGCATGAATTTTATATTGTTATCTTGTACCTTTCTTTTGTTGGTTGAGATATTCTACACTGAAAACTTTCAGTCTGTCAAATTACATGCAGGGGCAGGACACTGCTTTAAGTAAGGATGATCTAGTCTTTCACATTTAAAGGTTTATTGAGAGTAACTCTTTTGTGATAAATTAGGTTGAACCATTTCAGAATAACCTTTCTAAGTATATAGTAGACTCAGGAAAGACATTGTAATCTAGGAAATATTTAAGAAATTATATACTTTTATATATTTCTTTTATACTTCTAATATGGTTTTCTTTGTTCTTTTACAAGGTCACCTAGCTTCTACAGTAAACGGCATCATGACCTCTGCATATCTTCACGTGAAACCCTGAGACTGCTCACCGTGGCTACTGAGACCTGTGACCAGCTTGGCCCCTGAATGGAGCGGTGGACCTCAAACAACAGTTTGTTACAGCTGTGTGTTCAAAAATGACACTCTGTTGTTAGGATATAGGAGACTTTTCACAATATGTGTCACTCCACCTCAGCTGGGAGTTCTGATTGATTTTTAATTATATTATATATAACATTACAGCTGACTACATTTTTTGTCTGGTTCTCAGGAATGTGATTTATTAATAAAAACTTAAGTTCTTCAAGTCACAATATGGGTTCATTTTTTGGAGAAAATTTAACAAAGTAGCAATTCTGTGGTCACCATGAATATAGTAGAGAGTTGAGTAAAATGTTGGGGTTAGTTAGCAAGTTAGGATAAATTGTGGAACTAGTTGAGTGGATTGAAAAAGTAATCTCTAGTTCAAATTTCCTTTTTAATATTATTTTCCACTCATAAAACTATTGTACAAAAATATCACACAGGAAATTGAGGGATATGCTCTATCATCACTGCTGTGATTATCTAAGACATCACAGCAGTGATGATACTCAGAATGTCATTCCTTTTGTGGAAATAATTTTTCCCACCTTGGGTACAAGACTTAAATATTTGTAAATTCTATATTGATAAAAACTAAACTGAACTATCATTATGGTTGTGCATTATATTGATAATGCTGTTGTGAAAAAAATAAGAGGTGTTTATCTTATAGTGAATTTATTTTGGTGAAGACAAAAACAATGGCTTTTATACAAACCAATAAAGAGCATCATAGGACAGCAACAAAACCAAAATCATATTTACAAATTAAAACTGACTATGTTAACATACTCCAGTCTGCGTGGGATAAAGCCCACATGATGATGTCGCTCCATATCCTTCTTGCCAAGTGAAGGACACCTTCTTGGATGTAAAGGGTGACATGGGGTACCAGGGAAATGCAGTGTTCTGGGTGCTGTCCACAATACTTGTCTACAGGAGTGGGCATTTCCCTGCACCTTATACATACAGACCGTTCAGGTTAGTTAGGGTCATGGCCAGGAGAGGGTGATGTGACAGTGGACATCACATCAAATGTAAAGCTGGGGTCCCTCAACAGACCCCCTAGCATGTCTTCAGTCTGTTGAGGACTCAGCTTGAATTCTGGTCTGCAAGACAGTAGATGAGAGAAAAATACATTTTTAGACAGACATACTATAATACATCATGATATGGAAATGATGCCATGTTTATTTAGAGATACCGCTTCAAATGCAGCCAGATGTGCTTGTATCTCCTGAACACGGTTGAGGTCTTCTTCCCCCTGGGGCTCTCGTCCTGATGGTGATGTCCTCTTCCTTGGCCAACAGCTTCACCACGGCCACGACGTCTTCTGCGGTCACGTCTATCAGTGATAATAAATGAAACAATCGTAAACTAGCAAATGTCATTATCAAAACCATGGCTATAGTAACATTTTAATTTATCTGTGCCGAGCGTAGAAGCTAACATTAGCAAGACCGTGTTAGTGTTAGTTAGCAATTGGTACATTACTAGGCGTAGATTCTGTTAGTTGTTCGGCCCTATGTATAATTTGTTCATGCTGAGACAAAGTGTTTTCTTACCTTTGTTTCGGCCATTGTTTTCATGACTTTCATGTTTCCATGAGCTTTTCCTCTGTCAGTATTCAATTCAGCAGTGTTGCGCGTTCATGAGGAGGTATGTGAGAAGAGGGGCAGAGCTATGGAGCTCAACCAGGGAGAAGAACAGGAGGGGAGGGGGAGTAGAGTTGATTCTACACGATTCTCATTGAAAAAAATCTGCGGAGTAATTATTCCAGAGTGAAAAATGTTTTACTCAAAAGTAGTAAAATTTACTCTTTTTTGAGTGTATTTATTACCAGCCACTGTCAGAGTTGGAGTAAAAACACAGAGTAAATTCTGCTGGAGTAAAACTTTAATCACACCAACTTAAGTCCCAGCTCAGCTGGCATCACTCATGGATGGTCACAGCTGCAGCTTGATAGGTGTCCCAGCTGCAGCTAATCCTTTGCAATCAAGACCTCCTCACCTGGTGATGAAGATCGGTCTATTTAGAGTAAGATACAGTTCTACATTAGCATTACTTAATTGTAAATAGAGGAGAAATTGTACTGTAAGGATTGGAGAACATTTCTACGAGGAATAAAAAACAGCTCTGAAAGGACTAAATATCACTTTATATTGAGAAAAACAACTCTATAATGAGTGTGCTCTGACTTACTCTGTATTGAGTACAATTGCTGTAGAGTTGTTTTTAATTTTGTTCATTGTGGAGTACATAATCATCATTTAGAGTTAAATAAAAACACTTTTTAGAGTGAAAACAACTCTCTAAACATTACTCTGCAAGCAGAGTAAAATTTACTTCAAATAGACTGGAACCAAATGTTATATTTTTCAGAGTAAAATTTTATTCAATTTGAGTACATTTTACTCAGGTAAATTTTCTGTGTACTGAACCTTTAATAAATAAAGACAAACTTTAAACTTAAAAAAATGTGTTATTTAATAACAATAATAATAATAATAATACGTTTTTTTATATAGCACCTTTCAAGAACAGCAAGGTCACAAAGTGCTTTACAAAGAGATAAAAGAAACACAAGCAATTAATGCAAAGCTACAATAAGAGAATATACAGTGCACAAAACAGATTAAGTAAAGGCTAGACCAAAAAAGTAGGTCTTAAGCTGCTTTTTAAAAAAATCAACTGTTTCAGCTATTCTTACACCCCACGGAAGTGAGTTCCAAAGAGTTGGAGCAATGACCTTAAATGCACAGTCACCTTTAGTTTTTAGTCTGGAGTGTGGAACAACCAGCAGACCCTGATCAGAGGACCAAAGAGTCCTGCTGGGATTGTAAGGTTTTAAGAGCTCCAAAATGTAGGCTGGTGCCTGACCATGCAGGGCTTTAAAAGTAAACACGAGAATCTTAAAATGTATTCTGAAGTGTATGGGAAGCCAGTGGAGAGAATACAGAATTGGTGTAATGTGTGACCTTTTTGAAGACTTGGTCAGTAGTCTGGCTGCAGCATTTTGTACTAACTGTAGACGATTTATAGATGTTTTACTAAGACAGGTGAAAAGTGAGTTACAGTAGTCTAAACGGGAGGAAATGAAAGTGTGAATAACCATCTCCATCTGAGCTGTAGAAACAATGTGTCTTTGTTGAGCAATATTTCTGAGTTGGAAAAAACAAGAACGGACCAGATTATTGACATGTTGATCTAGAGATAAGGAGTGGCTAAATGAAACACAGAGATTACGCAGAACAGGTTTTACACTAGTAGACAGGGTACCAAGTTTCTCCAAAATCCCTGGCACTAAACCATCTGGGGCCGAGACAAGGACCTCAGTTTTGTCAGCATTTAGCTGTAGATAATTATCTGACATCCAGTCTTTAATGGCACTCAAACAACTGAGTAAAACTGACACTATAGTGTAATTTTGAGGTGTAAAAGATATATGAAGCTGGATGTCATCTGCATAACAGTGATAGGATACATCTTTAAAACTATTGATTATGTGGCTGAGTGGGAGCAGGTACAAAGAAAATAATATTGGGCCAATGACCAAACCTTGGGGACCTCCACAAAACAAGGGGGAATTTGAAGAGCTGTGGTTGTTAACAGTGACTGAGAATGTTCTCTCTGACAGGTAAGAGGAGAACCAGTCAATGGCTGAGCCAGAAATACCCACCCACTGCTTCAGCCTATCAACTAAAATACCATGATCCACAGTGTCAAAGGCTGCACTGAGATCCAATAACACCAGCACATAACATTTACCTTCATCACTGCTGATCAGGAGGTCATTAAAAACTCTAAGAAGTTAGTCATGAATTGGTTTAACACTGAGGAGTTATGAGATTTAGATTGATTTTACAATGATGATGAACTTTGAAACAATATTTTTGTCACGCAGCAGAGCCAAGTGAAAATTATGAACTGTCCTAAGGGGTGTAAGTGAAATGTAACCTATGTTCATACTCACGCTTGCTTAATTTTGCATTGGTATGTGAACTTTGTGGAGGCAGGGATGGACCTCATGTGCTTGTATGCACCACAAATCAAATAGCAGCCATGAAGAAGGCATGACAAGCTGGATCACTGTCTCCAAGTGATGTTTCATCTCAGGTAGGCTCTCAGCTAACCAGAATCTAGCTATTGGTGGCTTTCTGCGTTTTTATGATCAAATTACTCTGCATGCAGCTTTGTCAGTAAATATGCAGGACGGATGCTAGTCTATTTGATGTTTGTATGGAGAGATGGACACAAGCAAAATGGAGGAAACATGGTGGAGTAGTTATTATTTCGTGCAAGAAGGAGGTTCTGCCAGATCAGAGGAGAGAGATTTGTGCAACTACATGTAAATTATATATAATAAAAATATTAATAAAAAAATATCTATATTTTAAGTATTTGTTTGGGTTTTGACTTTATAAGCCAGAGAAGCTGAGGAGAGACAGGAAATAGAGAGAGTGGGGAAAGATATGCATCAAATATGCATCAGGATAAAGGCTCTAACCTGCAACCTGTATATGTAGTCTTTGTATATGTGGGCATCTGCTCTACAAACTTTGCTAAACCGGCCAGTTATGTTTTTTTAATCATTCAGTTTATGATTAAAAGAGTTACAGTTGTGAAATATTTGACATTGCAGATCTAGCTATTGTTTTTTGCATGCATGGACATTTTTAACACATAGGTTACATCCAGGCAGTGTTTACCATGGGTATTTCAAGTAAGCAGTACTGATAGATAACTTATACAGTTTACAAATTTACTTATACAAATGAATGCATTGTATGTAAGATTAAATAACTGTTTTTGTGGAAAATTTTATGGTTGAAATAACAACAGATTATTTGAACAGATTATTTGCAACTTTTTGTTACAGATCTAGAGCATGGCATGGCATGGCTCGATCCCCTTGAACTGGATTGGGATGCCTTTGAAGCTTGCCACCCTCTGTCATGAAGAAATGGCAAGAATCCAGCTGTCATCATAAGATATTTTAACCAGATCACAAAACTGCACTACTAAAACAAGGCCGAAAGCTGAAAGGATCCAACGTTTCTATCTACGAGCACCTGAAGAAAAACAATGCAGGCAAAGAAAAAAGCATGCTTCCTGAAAAAACTAAAAAAAACAGGACACCTGGACTTCAAACTGCAAATATTTATCAAATTTAATGAAACATCAGAAGAGGCCAAAGTGCTGATGGTAAGAAGCATCACAGAACTTGACAGATACCAATAATCAACATGAGCTGGACTATGAGGTAAAAAACACACAACCATGACACACACTGAAAGAAATCACTCAACTTTACAACTTTACAAACATTAAGGAAAACTTGAATTAATTTACACAACCATTTCACATCATTGCAATAGCTGAAACATGGATGAAGGGGGGGACTTTGAAGTGGAGGGGTACAAATTTATACACATAGATTGACAAAACGAAGGTGGAGGAGGAGTAGCGATCTATGTGGATGAAAAATTCAGCTTCAAGCTTCAACTGTGACTCACACTGTGTTTGAATGTTTATCATTGGAAATTTGTGAAGAAAAAAATAAAAATGTGATAACTGCATTTACAGGGCACCAGGTCCCAGTATTGAACTGTTTAAGGATAGGATGGAGGAAATGTACACCCCAAAAAATCAATCCGGAGAGACTTCATTATTGACCTGCTTAATCAAAATAATAAAAAAATGACTGATGAATTTATTAATAAAATACACAGTTTGAACTTGTACCCCAAAATCACCAGACCCACCAGAACAATCTGATTTGGAACAAAAACATAACTGAACCAGTGATATATGGAGATGTGAAGTAATTTAGCTGATAGAAATCTTAGCTTGATGCTTATCAAAGCACTAGATTAGAGAAAAATTATAGAGACAGCTGTTAAAGCAAAAGCTCTACTGACTGATGAAACTAACATGACCACTGTGAAAAAGGTGATTGAGGGAATATTAAAACTATTAACATACATCTGTTACTTGTGATTCAAGCCGGTACGTTTCCTGACAAAATGAAAATAGCTTAAGTCATACCACTTTACAAATCTGGGAACAAACACCACTTCACAAACTACAGACCTGTTTCATTACTACCACAATTTTCAAAAGTGTTAGAAAAACCCTTTAATAACTGACCAGACAAATTTATAGATACACACAGCCTGCTAAGTGAAAGTCAATATGCATTCAGGACACAAAGATCTCGCACAGTTTCTGTTCTGGCTGCAGATGCTTTGATTAATTCACAAATATGACTGATTCTGGTGAATAGCTGCTTAAATTGTTATCGTATGCCTTTGATGCATATGGACTACATATCTTGTGTTATGTTATCTGTGTATGACTGTTTTTGTCTGTCTGGAACTCTGTTCACTGCTACTGTCTTGGCCAGGACACTCTTGAAAAAGAGATTTTTAATTTCAGTGAGGTTTTCTCCCACTTATATAAGGGTTAAAATAAACTGGAACAAAATGGTATAAGGGGGTGGGAGTTAGAATGGGTGGGGAGTTACTTACCAAGCAGGAAACAGTTTGTGAAGCTGGGTGATTATCATTCAGCATGTTTGAACATACGTGTGGTGTCCCCCAGAGGTCAGTGTTGGGCCCTAAATTGTAATCTTTATATCAATGACCTTTGCAAAGTATCAAGATCACAAAAGATGGTGCTTTTTGCTGATGACACATATTTTTTTACTGGCAGGGATTTTCAGCTTTTTAATTCAAGAAATCGCCACAGAGATGGGAAAATTCAAACTGGTTTGACAGAAATAAATTATTATTAAACTTGGAAAAAACCCCAAAGCAATACTCTGGAAACTGCAGAATGAACACACAAGTTCATATTCAGTTGGATGGGGTGAATGTCAAAGGAGTTAATCTAATCATTGCATTATTGAATAAGGCTACACCAGTTTAAAATGACACATTGCTCCACTTCTCAACTGTTCATTAGTTTTACCATATATAAATTACTGTGTGGAGATTTGGGGCAATAGTACAACACAGCCATTATTTATCCTGCCAAAGATAGCAATATGGATCATACCCAGGGCTGGTTATTGGGATCATACAATCTCACTAGTCTTGCACTTAATATTACTCAGATTTACAGATCTTGTGGAATTGCATGCAGCTCAAGTACTATTCAAAGCAAAAAAAAGTATTCAAAAATGTTCACTGAAAGGGAAGGGGGTTATAATTTAAGGGGAAGCTTTAGTTTTAAAATGATGAGGGTACCCACAACTAGAAAACATTGTTGTATTTCTGTCTATGGAGTCAAAGTATGGAACAGTTTGAATGTGGAGCTAAAAGAACATCCAAACATAAACGGTCCAAAAAGGGGCAAAAGAACATAATTTTTACAAGGCACATGAATGAGGAGGGTGTTTGAATACCTTTCTCTTTCTTTTTTATTTCTGTTTTTCTTTTTCTTTTTTTAAAACCTCTAATGGTTAATGTAAAGTACAGTATACCATGATGCATTCAAGAATTAATCATAGTGTTCTAGTAACTGTAAATAACTGTACATTTTGAGTGATATCCTTTTTCATATTGGAAAACATCAGGATTCTGTAGTTGAAGAGCAGAGATTATTTTTGTTAAACATTAGTATGTCATTAATGAACTTCATACTTTTGAGTAAGGTTTACACATAACAGCTAATTGTGATAAATAACCTGTTGTGTTTTTCAGTCCTCTAATAGACCTGTGATTTTCACTGAGGTGCTTGGTGCTTATGTGTTTACAGTTCTGAGAGATTGGAAGCACCTTTAGCATTAGCTCATTAAGTCCACTGTTCAGCATCAGCTCTGTGGATAGGTAGCTCCATGGGAGGAACAGTAGCCTGTTTAGCATGCAGATGTATTACAGCTGGTTACTCGCTGTTGTCATTGTTTGTAGTGGACATGCGTTCTCTCACAGCTGAAGCTCTCACTGTAGTAAACTGAATGGTTGACTGGCGCCAGCTGATAGCTGTCCACTTCACTGTTGACACTGCGCCTGCCTCCCTCACTCCCACTGCCATCTGGTGGAAGATCTACATATAGCTTTTTAATTCTCCCATCTTGCTTAATACTCTACTTCGGTCACTTGAATCAGAGCAAATTCTTTACACTGGGAAGCGAGTGTCATCAGTTATTCAAACACCAGTTAAACTGTGACACCTGTTTTATACACCAGATAGAATAAATAATCTAAAAGGTGACATGAATTGAAATTTCTGTCTCTGTTTTTTTTTTTTTTTTAACTTCTGAGACCAAACATTATAACATGGAATCAAACGTAATCTTGATATGTTTCTTTGATAATGTAAAAATTGATCTATTGAGAAAAAAAGAACTTTATATATTTTATAAATGACCCATTTGGGCCCAACTGCATTACCTCTGGTGCCCACCAGGGGGGCCCAGCTCTCACATTGGGAAACACTGTTTTAGTCCTTGCGTTCAGTCAAAACAATTTAGTTAGCCAAATTATAAATTAATTGTAAAAAAAAATCTAAAATTAATGCATTTTCAATACTTTGTTTTAAAATATATTGTTGAAAATCCTGACATATGATGAATGCTTTCTTATCTAATCTCTACTTGTGCTTTGATAGATTATATACACAGGGGAGAAATATGACATTATGAGGGATATTTTATCACATTGTTAGTAGGGCTGTCAAGATGAATTCTTTTAATAAAGGTGTTTTTAGGGTTCAGAATAAGTGCACTAAATTTTTTAGTCTCATGATTTGTTGTTTTTTTTTTTTTTAACACAAGTTGGGTAATCTATGTCAGTGTCTCCTACATTCACAGCTCCTTAATGTCTCATTTAAGTTTAAAAAAATAGTCCAAAGTAATCCGAACCATGTAATCAAGGTTTTACGTCTTGACCAGGAAGCAGGAAGTTAGTACCCTTAATTTAAGAAAGACAATCCAAAATGTCACAAAACAATTTGGAATGCAAAATAGTGGAATTTTACAGCACAGTATGATTAAACCAATGAAAATTTCTGATCTTTTGTCAGCCATAGTTTTTAGTCTTAATCTAGTTGACTAAATAAAACTTCATTGATTACAAAAATTGATAAATAAATCAAACCTTTTTACATGGGTGGTTCAGGAAATAACTGTGGATTCAACAGTGTGTTCTTTTCAGATAATCTCAGTGGACTGGCTGCAAGAAAGAAAACAATGCTGCTCTTTCTTCTGTTGCACAATGTATTGCTTATTGTTGGGTAGTGCTCTTCTCTCTAAGAATACTGGTAATGTGATGGAAATCCATTGTTTTGGAAATCCCCCTTTTTGAAAGGACAACATGACTTTCAACAGAAAAACAGACTTGTTTGATGGAATTAGGACCAAATCCTCACTTAACTGTTAACAAAATTAATCTCTAAATTGTGTTTTTTTTTTTTTTTATTTGGAATGCAACACAATGTGTTAGAGATGCAGCGTACTGGATTTTTACTGGTATCTAATATGCCAGTATTTACAAGATCATCTTAGTGGTTAATGATATTTAAATGCAGTTTGGATGTAGGGCTGGGCAATGAATTGATTTAATTGATAAATCGGGTTTTTAGCAAATTGAGAAGAGAAAAAATGTAAAATTTAGATTTTCTCTTAAATTTCACTGCAATAGAACCAAAAGTTAAAGCTACTGTCAGAAACTTGAACAGAAAGTTTAATATTAGTTCTGGCAACCCAGTCAACAAAATGTAACATCTTTTACTTCCATGCTGCTCATATGTCACATGTGTTCTGAAACTCAAGAAATACATCACTTTCTCTATTGATAGTAAATTTAAAAGCATTTTTGGTTTGCATGGAAAAATTTTCATCAGACACTGAATCTGTGGCAGAGATGACAGGCAAACAAGTTCAATTTGTATTCTTCTGATGGTCGTGTTTTAGCATTACTTTTAGTCTTTAGCAGATAAAAACTTTCAGAGCCTGAGTATTCATCTAAATAACTCCCTGAAGTGCAATTTTTAGACAAGTTTTCAGCTTTCACTTTAACTCTTGTTGGCAGCAATGTTCATATCTGCCTATACCAGTAATTAACCTTTTAATGCTAATATCTGCTGACACTGATATCATACCAATTATATTGTGCATCCCAAGTTTACGTTCAAAATAGGATGAAAAATCCATTGCCAAGAAACTTTTTTGTTTCTTAGAATAAATAGCTAAAAAAGTTTGCTTTGTTTGCTTCTATTTAATACTGCATTTAACTCCCACGACTGTCTGGTTATTGTCCCAAGAATGGCAAGCATAGTAAGGCTAACAGTCTTGTACAGACTCAGTCAATAAATTGTTTGTACTGTGAAGTGGTACTACTTTATTTTTAGCCATCTGACTTTAAAGGTTTATTTTTAACAATGATATGAGCATTGTGACACTTGCATTTTATCTTTTAGAGTAGGAACATACCAAAATGTTTTTTTTTTACTTTAAAATTTAAGTTATTTCCAAACTAGTAAAGTACTGTGTAGCAGCACCTGTTGTTCCATTCATTACATCTATCTTACAAATGAGGGTTTGGGAGTCTGGCGTAGCATTAGAACGCACTCTTATTTTTTTAAGATTTATTTTTGGGCTTTTTTGTGCCTTCATTAGATAGAGGAGGACAGTGGATAGAGCCAGAAACAGCGTCAAGAGTGGGGGTGAGACATGCGGCAAAGGGCCCCAGGCCGGATTCAAACCCGGGCCGCCCGCGTACATGGAGAGCACCTTTAACCACTAGGTCACCTGCTCCCCAAACGCACTCTTAGTTAATGGTAGTTGAAGATAATGGCTGTACACGTTAAGGATGCAACAATATAGTTATGCCATAATTCTGTACGTACCTTGTTTTTTGTTTGCAGTTTTTGGTTTGACTCTGATGGTCTGGTTTGAGTCATCTCAGGGTTTTTGTTTCTGTTTTTTGGCATTCTAAATTAGTTCTACAGGAACAGCAAAGGCTAAGGAGAAAAGTTCAGTTCAATGGTTTAGAAGTTTCAAGTCTGTATTCTAGCTTCACACTATCAAGTCTTTTGTTGAAGGTGCAGCTGGTGTGCCATATATACTTTCACTACAGTGATCTGAGTATAAATAGGTATTTATCTGTATTTGTCATATCAACGTTAAGCAAGGCTTTGGAAATTTGGATGGAATGTTTAGAGATAAATACGTAATACTGGCATCTGTGTAAATTTAATCCAAACAGTCAGTGCGCCAAAAAGTCATCATTTCCTCCTTCTTCACCCAAAGAATATTTAGTCCGTCCAATCTTCATTCTTCATTCCCCCTATCTTAAGACATCTGTTGATGTGTTAAAGTCCCTCAATAAGAAGTAACAGAGAACCTCATGTAAAAGAGAATCACTATCTTTTATTAAGGTATTGCTCATACACTGGTGTTCTAGTGACAGGAATCCATGATACGCTTCAGGCTCATGATCCTTGAGAGGTTAATGCCCTGGTCCCTGAGGTTCCTGTACTCTCCAGGTCTCAGGTACCCCATCCGGCCTCTGAAGTGGGGCTGCTCATACAGCAGCCAATGGCCATCCATCACATTGCAGGACTGACAGTCGGACATACGGTAACGATCCTGCATGTTTTCACAGTCGTCCATCAGCTCATGCATCTGACCACCAAAGTTCTCCCTCTCGTAGATCCTCATTCTGAACTGACCTCTGTGCTGTTGATTCAAATAAGTTAACATGCACCATTAAAATTAATCTTCATTGGAATTAGAATGTTTTCAGCTAGCATAGAAGAAAATTAAACACAAAATAGAGGAGAAAGATACTGTACCATGGGGATCATGCGGCAGGACTTGATACAATCACTCATTCCCATACGCTGATAGTCAGAGTACTCTCCTCTGCGGACGAAGAACTGGTTTCCAGTGAAGTTAGTTCGGTCATAGACCATGAAGCAGCCGCTCTCCACCCTGCAGGAGTGACACCGGCTCAGGAAGGAGGACGTATCAGCACAGTCACTGCTTGTCTCATAGGAACGACCCTGGAAGTTCCTGTCCTCATAGAAGATAATCTGAAATTTGGAAACAAACCCATTATGACCACATGATGTTTTTTTTTGTGTGTGTCTTTTACTCAGATTGAAAATGTCAGAAATGTTGAACTAGATTTGTACACACCTTTCCCATGGTCATGGCTACAGTTTTTACTGTTTTGGCTCTAGAAAGACTGCACAGTGTTCTCGATGGGCCCATGTTGCTTTTATACCTGACCTCACAGCCATAGGATACATGACCCCATTGTTGAAACTCCTGACAGAGCAACATGGGGCAGAGGCCCCCGTGTACGTTTCAATTCAAAGTGACCCTCAACACACGGTGATTTGCGGTGGTTGCATTTGTGAGAAGAGGCCCCACTTTGTATTGTCTCTGCTAGTGAACAACAGAGAATGTGTTTCCAACAAACCCATTTTCTTTGAATGGCTAATTAAGCTTATTACCTAATTACCTAATTTTAACATTTATAATATAAAGGAACCCATAAAACTTTATAGAGGAAAAATGACAACTGTATATAATTAAAAAGCTCACTTAAACTGGGTTCATAAAAACACAGGATTTATGATGCAACAACAAATTATACTTGCTGAAACAGCATAAAAATGGTAAATTATTAAATATGGACATTTCAAAATCTGAATTATGTTTTCAGTTATATTAGAAACATTCTTTTTAATTTCTTTGTAAAAACAAAATTAGATACAGTTGCAAACACCAGGAAATATGCTCCTTTCTCTTTTCTCTTTTTAGATATTTAAAAAAAAAACACCTGTAACTTTTTGAGACAGAGTTGTTGCTACTGACAAAGAATTTCAAGGATTTACCAGTGCGCCAGACAAAACGATTCTCTGTGAATATTAAAAATACAAGAAACAGTCCTAATGGACAGTCAGACTTCAGGACAGCTAGATCCATCTCCATGGCAACTTATTTTAATCTATTCAACCAGGGAAAAACTGACTCACCCTGGAAATATACATTCATTTATAGACTTTGACATAATTATTAAAAAAGATGGAGAGGTATGTTGAAAGAGGGGTAGGCCTGGACAGGCTGAAAAAATACATCAGATGGGTCACCATAGGTCAAGGTGCACAACCTGTGGTGACCCGCAACTCAGCTGAACTCAACTTTGTTTATATAGCTCTTTACATACAAGCATACAGCCCAAAGTACTTCACAAAGAACAGACAGGAAATAATATGTAAACTGACAACAATAGATAAAATCTAATCTCTGTCTTATTTTATTAAGTAACAAAATAATAAAAATATAAACAGAATATAGAAATGAATTAAAAAAATTAAAAGAAATAAATTAAAGAAAAGCAGAATAAAACAAAACATTTTAAAAGGATAGACATAAAAATGTTTAACATACAAATCAAAATGTATGAAATGTTCTTCTTAAATCAACTTTGTAAATCTTCCGTCCCTCTGTTACCTTTAAATCATTTCCCTTTTTTCCACAACAGATAAAGCACAAACACATGCAAACCAAACACACACATTCATATAGACAAAGCGCTTCAACACCTTCAGCTCAAAACATAACAATATGTTTTCAGGTCCTGCTAGTCTGTCATTTTAGGTTTCTGCTGTCTGAATTGTATTGTTGTGCTTTCCACAGTGTATTAACTACGTCTTATCTATTACTTGTCTGGTATTGCTTTGCACCGCATGATTGAAAAAAAATCTGAAAGTTGGATTTAGATGTAATGTAAAAACAGACATGAATTAAAAGTCAGAATAAAAAGATGCATCTTCAGTTACTTTTAAAAAAGAGCCCCTAAGATCTTTGAGTGAAACATTTTTACTCAGAGTTCTTAAGGAGTTTAGAAATGAGTGAAACCAGATACAAAAACATTTCACACTTTATACCGTGATGTGATTATACTGTTTTTGCCTTATTATTATGAAATCTAGAGTATTATGTTAAAAATCAAATTACAAGTCAAGTTAGATTTATTTTTAAAGCACAACAATTATGCCTACTGCAATAAAGGGGTCATACACATAATCATGTTTATCCTAACTCTATTTTTAAAGTTAAATGTATTGAAAGTTATTCAAATGATTACATTTAAAGTTATATATAAAGCTAGTAATAATATAATGCCAGCTAAGATTCAGAAGTTTGTTATAATCAGTCAAGAGGGGGACCTTAGGGGGGGACCTGCAATTCTAACAAGTCTTTAAAGCCTCTAAATCAACCAACCAATCAGTCAATCTTTGTTTGTATTGCACCAATTCATAAACAAAGTTATTTCAAGACACTTTACAAAGTGGACAGGTCGAAACAATACTCTCTGAACTTGAACAACAAATAAATAAATGACATAAAAACCTACTCTTACCCTCATGATTATAATCCTTACAAAGTCTTAAAATATCTTTATCTGGACTTTTCAATATTGAGGCCATAAAAAGTCCTATAGAAACCTTAATTCTATCAGTGAGAGGTCTTATATTTTGGAAGGCATATCAACTAAGATGCATCTTATCCAGGCTCTGTTTTCTAGCTAAATTTTTTTCCACTTAAGCCATTCTTTTTACACATTTGTCCACATTACAGTTAATGGCATTTACAGCAGGGCTGTCCATATATAACCTTCACCTGTGTGAATATCTCTGCCCTCTCAGTGTGAGCAGGGTTGGAGAGAAGCCTTCAATGTTAGAAATATTAGCAAAATAAGTTTTAAAAAATGAAGTAAGAAATGTCGTTAACCAGTCAGACTTATTGCTATTAAAGGCTGCCCTTTAGAACAGCGAAAAAACAACAGCAGCAACGCGACGGCTGAACAGTAAGGATTTAAAGTTCTCTGTTCACATATACTCTCTTCCTCATGTCAGCATCTCTGTCCGTCTCTTAACCAGTGCGGCTTGATATCCAATAAACAGATATTTAGCACTGTGGCTTCTTGTTATATTTTAGAGAAAACAGCGGCCTCATGTTGACAAACCAGCATTTTAGCATAATAGCTAAACTGGGACGTGTCACTGTGTGCATTATGGACAAATTAATAAACACAGTGTATTAATATTTAAACTGCAAAAGCTTGACAGATCTGAAAATCTTTAAAATCAGTCATTTATGCAGGAAAAAAGACAGGTAGAGCTAGCATGCTACAGTCAGAGTTTCAAAGGTTTTTAAACTTGAAAGTGTATTAAAAAATCACTGTAAAAGTCATCTTTAGCAAAATTAACAAGCTAATCCCCTTATTTGTGTAAAATCTGTGGAAAATAGTTTTTAATGTTTGACTTAATCTGAAGTTAGCTTTAGAAAGTATTTATTTTTACATGTCAAAGCAGTTACCAGGCTTTTCTAAAGTTTTACGAGTCTTCCCCTCTTGCAAAGCTTAAAAAGAAAGTTTTATTTTTGAAAGTTTTATTTATGAAATGTTGAACCCTTCTGGCTTTCCTTTGCATCTTTCTTAAAGAGCTGATGTGCATGTAGTACTTGAAAAGCCCCTTTGAAAAGTTCTTTTTATCATAAAAACTAGCAATTGTACAACACTGTAACAATGTAATCGTGTCAGCAACACAAAACAAGATATCCACCTTAAAAAACTTAGAAAAAGTACGCCAGTACTACTGTGTTCATTCTTATAATACCTTTCACTAAGAATTTACAAAAGCAACATGAAGGTTCCTCCCAAAAATGTTTAATATCATGAAAAGGTTCAGTTTTTCCCCTAATTCAGTTCAAAAAGTGAAGAGCTCTCAGATTCTTGATTTATTACTCACAAAGTGAAAAAATAGTTCAAGACTTATTTTTATTTTTTGAAGATTACAGCTCACCAAAATCAAAACTCACTGTTTCCATATACAAATATCACAAAACACTAGTTTAAAAAAAAAATCAATACAAAAACAACCATCTGGAAAATTGCAATTTTTTTTCACTCAGTAATTGGTCAGGGCTGAGGGCTCTTTTTGTGTGAATTACTGCAACATTGTGGTGTGTCATGGAGCCAATCAGTCTGTAGCCCTGCTGGGATTTTCTGAAGCCTATAGCAGCCTTCAGCTTGTCTGTATTGTTGAATCTGATGTGTCACATCTTCCTCTTGGGATTTCCCCAGAGATTCTCTATGTAGTTCAGATCAGGCCAGATGTTGAACCAACCAAGCACAGTAACAAACATCATCGAGGATTATCTTGTCAGTTGTGATGACTAGTTGGTTACCACCACCCATCAGTGCTTTCAAAAAATATTCACCCCCATGGATGTTTTACCCTTTTACTGATTTTATAAGTAAATCAGAGCCAATAATTTGGCTTTCTATTTTTACAAAAACAAACAAAAAAACTTTTAAATGTCAAAGTGAAAACAGATTTCTGCAAAGGAATGTCAATTAAAAATATGGAAGCTAAAATAAGTGGCTGCATAAATAACACCCCACACCTCCCCTTTAAAGTGACTGACCTGCTAATTGTCTCACAATTAGTGACATTGGGATCACCTAACTGCAGTGAATGTGGCTCAAGTGATTGTAATACAAGGACACCTGTGTCTGTAAGGTCCAGTCACTGGTTAATCATTCCTGGCTACCATTACACCATCGAGCAGAAAGAACACACAAGCAACTCAGAGGAAAGGTTACTGAAAAGTATAAGAAAGGGGATGGAGACAACAACACTTCCAAGACACTGAACATCCCCTGGAGTTCAGTTAAATCCATTAGAAATGAAAAGAATATGGCCCATGAGTAGATCTGCCTAGATCAGACCCTCGTCACAAACTCAGTGAGTGTGCAAGAAGGAGACTAGTGAGAGGGACCACCAAGACACCTATGACTACTCTGAGGGAGTTACAAGCCTCAGCAGCTGAGGTAGGAGAGATTCTGCATTAGGGCTGCAGTAATCGATTCTTTTGTAATCGAATGCTCTATCAATTCTTCGCCGATTAATCGAGTACTCTAATGAGAAATACTGTATTTTTTTCATCAGTCACTTTTGCTTTTTTCAAGAGAAATAGCAGTAGACAAATGAGAAAAGATGTCTCACTTAAATGATCTTCCTGTGTACTAAAAATTAATATTAACAGGCCCTCTAAAGAAAATATATTTTACAAAATTCAATAAAGTTCTGATGCCACTTTACAGTTATTAAAGTTAAAAGGAAAGGAAGTTAAATAGTTAAATAATATTGTACCACAACTGGGGTTTAGGGCTCCTCTCTCAAAAAAGTTTGGTCTTTCTCTTCCTTCATGGTTTTTATGCTGTACATCATCTTGACTGCATGTTACGTTAAAATAACAGAGAAAACAAGTGCATTGTGCCACACAAATAACTGTCCATGCAGAACAAAGCATGCCATGAGACACACAGTGCTATGCCTGTGCTCAACCCATGGACATATATGGCTACATGACTGATATAAGCAAAGACATAGACAGAACATTCTTCACCAGTCAAAGCTTTATGGGAGAGTGGCAAAGAGAAAGCCATTGTTAAAGAAAACTCTGACTTGAATCTGGATAAGGGCTGACCAAAAGGCATGTTGGAGACTCTATGGTCAAGTGGAAGAAAGTTTTTTTGGTCTGATGAAACCAAAAAGGCTTACAAAAGGCGTGTAAAGGTAGAGGGTAAAATGAATGCAGCAAAATATAGGAGAACCCTGGAAGACAATCTTATGCAGTCTGCAAGACTACAAAACTACAGTGTGGAAGAAGATTTATGTTTGAGTGAGACAGTGACCTGAAGCAGACAGCGAAAGCTACACTATGTGACTCAAGCAACGCCCAGATCAAATCTAAAAGAGAATTTGTGGCTGAACTTAAAAAGGGCTAGCCACAGCTGATCCCAACCTGACAGAGCTTGAGCAGTTTAGCAATGAAGAATGGAGTAAAATTGCAGTGTCCAGATGTGCCAGCCTGATTCAGACCTATCCACACAGACTCAGTACTGTCTTATTATTGGCGTGTTAACTTATTGTGTATTATCTGTCTCTTGAATATGTATTATTTATTATGACGTGTGCTGCTGACCTCTTGGCCAGGTCACCCTTGTGAAAGAGATTTCGGTCTCAATGTTTTTTTTTTTATCTGGTTAAATAAAGGTTAAATAAAATAAATAAATAAAATTGTAGCCAAAGGCAAATCTACTAAATACTGATTTGCAGTGAGTGAATATTTATGAAGTCACTTATTTTACATGACATATTTTTATGTAATTGCCCTTACTTTGTAGAAATCTTTTCTCACTTTGACATTAAAGAGGTTTTTTTTTTTTTTTTTTTTTTTTTTAGTATTTTTCTTTTAAAAGCCAAAGAATTGTAAAAAAAATATAAAAATAAAAATAAAAATAACATGTTGACCTTAATGAAATATTTCATGGAATTTTTTTCCCCGTAAAATGTTTAATTTTATTAAAAGCAAAACTTTTTATTTAATGTTAGTCAATAAACTTGTGCTACAGTAATGTAATGATTTTAAGTTGAGCCAACTTAAAAGATATACTTAACATTAACTAGAGATATTTAAGTTGGCCTAAAGTAATTTCTTTATGTTAGACCAACTCAAAAAAGATGTTTAACATCAATATATATCATGTTGACCTTAATTCAATATTTTATGGAAACTTTTTCCAACTAAAATGTTTAATTATGTTAAAAGCAAAAATTTTGATTAAACCCAGAACATAGTTCAAAGACCAAACTGTAATTCCCAAATGTATCAAAATACATTCTAAAGTAACTTTACCTGTAAAATAAAAACAGTCAGAGCTACAATGAATACATATTTATTGAAACTTCATAGTTTTACATTACATGTTAAAGCTTTTCAAACATGAGTTGTTACTGCTATAAAATAATTTCTATTAATAACAAACTTGTTTTGATATTGAAGATAGCATCAACCCACATATTTAAAATTAATCTCATTAGACTAAATTAAAAGAAAGCCAAGTATTCTCAAAAGTGACATTAAAGTGGGCTTTAAGGCCCAATCTGAAATCTACATCAAACAATGTAATGCTGTTTAAACAAAGTTACTCTATTGGTGCAAGGAACTACAGTCACTTATTTATTGTCAGGAGAATTATAGATGAATTTAAAAAACACCATGAGTGAGGTAAAAAAAATGGAAATCTGAATTATTACTGTAACTTAATTTAAGTTTGACCAGCCACATATTCAACTGTTGCATTGTATTTCAATGGACATTTTTAATTTTAGTAAGGAAAATTCTCACCTACAGTACATCAGCTGTTGCCTTTTCCAAATATTTGGTACAGTTGGAGCCTGTGAGTGGCAGCTGGCTGACTTTGATAACTGTCAGTAGTTATGATCAATACAAACCACAAATCTGAATCGACATGTTAAAAAATAAAGGAACTACTGCTAAAGATATAAGAAAATGTTGTAAAAGCACGATAACCAACGACGTACACAAAAGTCCAAATATTTGGATATGACTCACGCACAGTCCTTAGAGTCCATTGATAGTCTTCAGAGGGAGGATACGTGAGAACTGACTAGGCTGTTCTTCCTGTCATGGACATTCCACCTTTTTTGGCTGATAAAGTTTGTTGTCTTGGTGCCTGCCACAGGTGGGGCTGATTAATACTACAAACCTGAAATCACATGAAAAGACATAAATGATATATCATTTCAAAACATGTTGTTATTCATTACTCGTGGAAGCAAACTTTACAGAAAGATAATCCCCCAAATTCTGCCTCCAGAAGAAGGAAAAAAACACAGCAATCAAAATTTACAAGTCACTGCTCTGAGCTTTACTGCGGGGGGTAAATGACTAATTAAAAAAAAAAATACAACTTTAACATACTGTAATTCAAACTTAATCTGAGCTTTACTGCGGGGGGTAAATGACTAATTAAAAAAAAAAATACAACTTTAACATACTGTAATTCAAACTTAATCTGAAGAATTTAAATGAAATGTGTAACGTGAATGACAGTAGACAGCTTTTAATTGTATTGAATTAGTTTCTCTATTTTAGAGGATAATAAAAAACATCTGAAACATACCTTCAGTCCGCTGTGCTCTGAGGAGCCTCAGACAGAGGTGAGATGATGGCAGGGAGATCCTCCTCTCTGATGAACTGCAGGCCAGATCTGGTTACTGTGGTTCTTGCTGGATGATTTCGGTGGGACTGTTTAACCTCTGGTAGGATAGGCAAGCCTGCTAGCACAGCTAGCTCTTCATGATAACATGTACCTGAGGGAGTGATAAAATATTATTGTAAAGTTGTAGAGATTTTACTCCATCTATCAGCTATAACCCTTCGTCTGTGGCTGTACTATCAAGAGTTACAATAACAGAATTGAATATATTTTTTTTGTGAAGCAGCTCATTCAGCAGAGTGTAGCAGGGCCAACAAACTGAGCTTAATTTCACTAACTAAACAGTTAAACAATCATTGAGGTCATGGTAAAAAATGTGATCCTACAGGAAAATTAAAACTTAGCTAAATACAGACACAAAACATTAAATGACTTTTGAATGTATTACCTTAAAATCATGTTTATTTGATCCCTGCTTCTTCAGCTGAGTCTCTTACTGCTTATCCTACTGGGCACCTGTAGCTTAATGACACAAATACAGACAGACAACAGTTTAGACTTTTATTTTTACGTTTTCAGTCACTTGACATGTAAATAATACCAAACATCTATCACTAGTTACTCATTTTATAGACAGGTCCCCTTCACTTACAACAGAGCTCATTTGCTGTCAAACTAACTGTTTTTGCCAACTGAGATAAAATATCAGTAACATTACATGTTCATGCTGAGGAATTTAACACCAGCTGAATTGAAAGTGTTAATAACTGGGTCAAACGGAGTCTTACATTGAGACTGACAGTATTATTTTAATGTTGCCTGAGAAATCAATCGATATATAATTGGAGTCAGGCGATAGCAGCTTTTAAAGTCAAACTTGACAGTTTTCGGATTACCAGCTTCATTTGAACGGACTTTTATGTCTAAAATAACGGGCTCCACAGAATGTTTTCACAGTGGAAACAGTTTTTAAAGACATGCAGAGTTCAAGTGGTATGTAAGTCGATGCAAGGCTAGCTTAAAACATTCCAAAATCAAAGTTTCACTGTGTCTCAAAAAAACGTACAAAAAACACAAACAAATGCACTCAGGAAAAAATATTCATATTTAGAGCTGGCTCTTACCTCTTTCAGCTCAAGGATAGTCAGATAGTCTGCCAAAAATTGAAGATATGAAGGAGAACTACAATTGAGCAGCTGTGCACCTGTGCAGTAGTCATCAATTCAAACATCTTCTTCTTTGGCAGTGATGGGTTTCTGTTCCACACTACTGCCACCAACTGGTTTTTAGAAGTATTGCAGCCCTCTTTAAGGTAACTTAAATGCTGGCAACCAAACACATAAATGTAGTTTAAAGGGATCAAGTGACGAATTTATATTGACTTTAATAAAAAATAATATTTAAACCTAACAAAGCATATATTTTAAGTTACCTGAAAATAACAAATATTATTAAGGTGAACAACCCCGTTTTCATGTTTCTCACTGGTGAATCCATCTTGCAAAGCTCCCATCTGAACCATTTGGGCCCAGTTAGAAATTGACAGGACCAATCAGTGTCAAGGGACAGTACTTTCGGGCGCGGCAGAGTCATAAGCAGGCAGCGACAAGAGGCTGGTTTGAATTATGGCTGGAGACATTAGTGTAGATACTTCTAAAGTGTCAGTTTTATCAGAATTTGACAACATTTCTTTGTTAAAAGAAGAACAAAGAACAGCGGTGAGTTGTTTTTTTCCCAAAAATGACAAAAGTCGCGTAGTGACATGTCTATAGTCGCCATGGTTTGGGTAATGCAGCTCAATGGAGTTTACGCCTCTGTAGTGGCGAGCCTCGGTAACAGCTACATCTAGTGTTATGTTGCTCTGATTGGCCCGTAAGGTGTGACAGACAGAACGTTCATACAGTCACTCTCTTAATTTTTTTTTTAAAGGCCCTGCCCTTTCCAAAACGCTGTCAATAGAAGGTTTTCCATCTGGGTTGTCAGGTTAAAAGATTTGTAGAATAAAGAAAATTATAAAACATCTAAGGGGTGAATATTTCTAAAGGCACTGTAGTGTTGTAGTGGTACCTGTAGAAGTGGTTATCCTCTTAATTTATGCACCATTTTTAATGACCCATTCAGTGAACAGCCTATGTTACAGACTACATTTGCAGATGTAGTACACCCAAAAATGGGCCATTGGTAATTGCACATTAGCCAACAACTCAATCTGCTTGACTTCAGGGAGAAAGAATGGTAAGAAAATTATAACTGAGGGAAGCAAGTGAATAGAAAGTAGCAGCCACATTTCTGTATGCACCGTACAATATCCCAGAGAACTGGAAAGTACGACCCACCCAATTACAGGTAGCATAAACAGTACATGACTTCACCATCCTTGGAAAAAAATTCAGCAAACTACTAATTGATGTGCCTTATAGTGAATTTAAAAGTAGGTAAACTCTATGAAGACTAAAGCAAAAGAGGGTATTCTCATTACTTCTGTATACCCTGTGCTTCACCTCTGGTCATGTCTGTCAGTTAAGTTAGCCTGAATTTATGACTCTATAATTACTCATTCTGATACAGTGACCATCATAACAGATGATATAGAGCAGTCTTGGTGATCAGGGTGTATGTTTTCCTGTAACTTTGTTCTTTGACAAGAGATGCATGCTCTGGCCCATTATGAAAGTACTACATTTGAACTTTTACCATTAAGTCAATGTGGCATGTATCAGTATCAAAAAAGACTAGACATTCTTAAATATTGGCTGTTCTGCAATAATTTGGGAAGCATATTTACCAACATTTTTTGAGCCCCTGCTCCCCAGAATGCCTGACACGCCCCTCAGCATCTTTTTGAAAGCGTATTCATTCCTGATGTGCCATTTCAATTTTGCTCACATGGAAGTCATTCAAATGATAATCCCCATACTAATCCACATCTGTGTGGTCTGTTGAGGGATTGTTCCTTGAACAAATGGATCCACTAAACAGTGATATACAACATAACAAAGCAAATTGCTGCTGACTCTGCCCCTCCCTGTCATCCCTAGGCAGACCTGTGCATACACTCAAAATAAAATCTCTCTGTGCAATCATTAATTACTGGACAGTTTTTCATAATGATGGATAGAAATCCAAATTTATTTTTGTTCTCAGTTACAGTCTCTTTCTTTTTGTGCCCATACAAAATTTCCTACTTCACAATTTATCTAAAGAAAAGGAATCAACACATGTCCCCCAAATATAACCTGTAAACTATTACATATGATGATAATCATTTATTGATTATCAAAAGTTTCTAAAATTGAAGTGTGAGATGAAAATATAAGGTTGTAAATGCCAAGGCTGTTTTTGGGTGTAAATATAGAGCTTAACAGAACCAATCAAATAGCAACAACAACTCTTGAGATCACTTTTTCCTGTCTGTATTTAAAATTTGTATTCCAATTATACAATATACAAAGACAATTAAATCAAAGAAATAGATTATCAACATAACAAATTATGTGTGCCTTGTTAAAAAGGTTTCTGTTTTAATGCTGATTTAATTTGTACAGTTAGCAGGAGTCAGTAATGCGTCTTATTGAATTGAATCTCAAGTTATCGTAGCCCAAGTCCTTGAAGTTCCTGTACTCTCCAGGCCTCAGGTACATCATTCTGCCTTTGAACTGGGGCTCCTCATATATCAGCCAGTGACCGTCCACCACGTTACAGGACTGGCAGTCAGACATTTGGTGACGTTCCTTGATGTTATCGCAGTCATCCAGCAGCTCAGTCATCTGCCCTCCAAAATTCTCATTCTCATAGATCCTTATTTTAAAGGACCCTTTGTGCTGTTAAAGACATAAGTGCATAGTTATTTATCATTTAGATGGAAACCTGGCTTCAGTTAGCAGTCATGTCAGATATTTCTTAATGCCATACCATAGGGACCATACGACAGGACCTGATGCAGTCGCCAAAACCCATCATTCGCTGATAGTCTGAGTACTCGCCCTTTTTAATTAGGTATTGGTTTCCCGCATAGTTGGGACGATCGTAGACCATGAAGCAGCCACTCTCCACCTTGCAGGAGTGGCACCTGCTCAGGTGGGAGGCCATGTCAGCACAGTCAGTGCTGGTCTCATAGGAGCGACCCTGGAAGTTCCTGTCCTCGTAGAATATTATCTAGAATCCAACAGATCAGCCCATGGGCAGTAAACCAAATACCATGGATGCATCTGTAATGCCCCTTTTTAGCAACATGCAGATCACAAATACAGCATAGCAATAAAAAAAGAGATAAATCTGTGCACACATATGGATATTTATTATAGACCTACCTTTCCGTGCATGGTGGCTGATACATTGAGTGATGCTATAGCAATCCTATCCTGGATTTAAGCCTTTTTTATACCTAACGGGACACCCAAACAATTGATGGCACCATTGTGTGGAAGCTACGAGTCAGCATGAGTATGCAATGTTGGTCCCTCAGTGTGTGAATGCTGATGGGAAAGGGTTATTATGAATCCTCTCACAGGCTCTTTTGTTGTATATCAAAAGGCTTCTGCATCCATCAGTTATCTTTAGAAACTTAGTGTTTTTAAGATTACTGATCTCATCCTGATTTTAAAGATACATACTTCATATCTGGATCAGCATTAGCTGGTGGAGTGCATTTTTATCAGTTAATTTCTTTTGCATCCTAAATTTGGTGCAAACTGCTTAAAATGTAGAAAGTCAGCTTAAATGACCTCAGGTGCTCAAACAAAGGGCCTTGTTATATTTGAAATTTGTGCATGGGTTGCACAACTGCAGCAATTGCCCCATACTGAGTAGAACTGCTGATCCGGACAAGGGTTATTGTAAAGAATTGAAAGGACCATTAAAAAGAACATTAACCCACTAGACATGTACTTGATGAAAAGTCAGAGTTTGAAGGTCTAGGGGAACCGCCTTTGTTCTTGTAAAAGGTGTTGAGATTCTCAAGATCTCCTTAGTGACAGGGTAGCCAGGAGTGATGCTGGTAGTAATGTCTTGTGAGGGCAGGGTTGCATATGATGCTGGCCAATTTTACCTATCTTTCTTCTAGTGGAAATCCCTCCTGATCCAACATATAGTCATGGCCACAGCTGCAGTGATGCAGTCATCTGACCATGTAGGCAAGACCACTACCAATGATCCAGAAGTAAAACATACTCCTTGACAGGCTTGATACAGGCCACATGGGATGTGGAAATGGATATTCATAGCATGGGAAGCCAACATCAGACTCTTATGAAGTTGACGGCCTTTGATGCAGGGAGTTGGCCCACGTAGCAAGCAGCAGGCTTGCAAGATTGTGTGTTGGTGAAGAGGCAGAGGCACTGTCCAGGTAGGAAGCTCAGGACCATGCCCCTGCTTGAAGCAGGCATAACAGTGGAACAAAATCTATCTAGCCCCTCTAACGTCTTGAAAAAAACACTGTCCTCCCCTTCTAGCTCTGAGAAGTGAGGGGGCTGATAAATCCACACGCACTGGAAGATAAGTAGATGAAAGATTGACCAAGGTAGTGACGTGTTCACCACGTGTAGTGACAGGTCCTCATTGGGACATTCTGTTTGGCCATATAATTGAGGGTGGTAACAGGAAAATAGATGGTGGCTCCAGCTGTGTGTAAACCAACTTCCAGAAACTGGAAACAAACTGGGGCCATAAGTCAGACACCACACCTCTACGGAATCTATGGAGATGAAAGATATTACATACATGCTGTTTTTATGGTGGTGAGAAACCTAGGCAGAGCAATGAGTGACCCATTTTATCTACCTCAGTAGTACTCTGGTGTTACATTCAGAGAGAAGTTCTTTAGGTGCAAAGAGAGGATGGGTATAAGTTGATATGGCCGTCATTATATGAGCAACATTTTATTACCTATTCACTGTGCACAGCAATGTAAGGCAATATTTCAGTTTGTAGTGTGTGGTTTTTTTTTTTTTTTTTTTTGGTAAAATGCAATTAGTGAGTCCCCAACTACATTCATAAATATGTGCAAGTACTTGTGTAATGTAACCCTTTAAGAAAGTTCTGGATGATGTCTGATCAGGTGCACTAAGGCACAAAAAGAGGATGCAGAAGACTTTAAGCACATACACAACAGCATCAACATATTTTGCCACCATCTTCCATCAAATGCAACCAAAAACATCTGAAAGCAAAATGCTACAATGAACACTGGGCTGACAGGATATCCAGGCAGTACGAGCACAGTTGATAAAACAATGTTACAGATGCAAGATTTTTGGTACTATTAGTTGGAGTTTAGATGCCAATGTTAGCATCCTTAACCCTCTTTAATATTTACCAAATTATGGACAGGTTACACCGAGTATCCGGCAGAGCACTGCTGGTTCAGTCACTGTCAACAGCCAGAGTCCAATATTCAATTGCATTACCCACAAATTTGTAATTACCTTGACTCAGAGTCTCTGGATTTTGGGTAGCATCTGATCCTGGGATTGAGTGATCCAAGATCTCTCTGTTAACATGATAGAAGGCAGACTCAAGAACCCAATCTTGCTAAACCAAGCCTCAACTCTGTCTGACAGGTAGGTATTGAATAGGTGCATGTTGGATTTGTGCATGGAGAGTGAGACAGTCGGTACCTAAGAAGACCACACTGCACCAGGAAGACTTAATGAATTTTGAAGTGACCTGGAATATGCTCCTGCTCTGCTTGGTGGGGCAAACTGGTGAGGAAGCCAACCCTGGGGATGGAACTGTATACATAACAAATAAGAATTAGCAGAGGCAGGAAGATTCCCTCTGCCCCAGGATGAGACAAGATATTTGAACTGAAAGATTAACATGCAGACCTGACTGCTGATGGCAGTATGGATTCTCTTTTGATGTTCCGTCAACTCTTGTATACCTCCTGGTCCTTACTCTGCTAGTTGTTAAGTAATGGGAGTTTGCTCACGTATTCTACATTGTCTTTGAGGACTTGGGTGTATAGCCCCTGAGTCTTGCTAGAAGTTTTTTCCATAAAAATGAACTACCTGGTTATTGCTTTAAGCAGTTGGACTTGGGATGTTTGGCTCTTCTAGGTTTGAATGTTGTCATCATTTTTATTTTGGATTTTTGTACGCATAATCTCAAAGAAAAGTCAGGGGAATATGGTGGTTTATGAATTAACAATACTTTGTGTAGGCCTACAGTACTTTATCCTTTATTCACCACAGGATGGCGCCTGCAACAAACAAACTGCACTGTCAACTCCCTGATAGTTGGCATCAGGTGCCATTTTCTGTTTATCTTGCAACTTCAAATTGTAACTGACAATAAACTAATAAAACAAAACATGAAATATTTGGAAACTTGAAAAATAAATCAGCTAATTTTTCACTCACTTTGAGTCTTATCAACATTAGATTTGCATGAGCCAGATAGTTTAGCCAAAGGGTTCTGTGTGATTTTTGACCAAAAAGTGCCTCCCATTTCTTGAATTTTTCTAAGATCATTCATTATTTCTGGATTAGAGTGAAACGCCTTTACATTATGTCAACAGTATGTTTTCATAATGAAAACAAATTAGTAGTGGGCTGGACATTAATAAGAGTAGAGTTTAAGTGGTGTCACCCATTGATTTCTGAAGCAGGCTTTTGGGGATGCCACACTGTAAATGATGCCTCAAACAAATTTCTGGTCAATCTAGCAACAGGCAAAGAAGCCGAGCTGAGGTAGGCGTAAGCCTGCTGGCAAAAAGCTACAAAGTCAAGCCAGCCATACCTGTTATGTTGAATAACTCCTGTCCTTTACAGAATCAAAATAGACGATTTCTAGCAATTATTCAGCCCCTACAGTGTGTACTTATAAAAATTAGTTTATCCAATATTACTTCTTGAACTGGTGTATTAACCTATGAGTTTCTGCAGCCAAATTGGCTTTTTTGACTGGTTGTGAATGTGACTTCCAGGGCTTTTGCAGCAATTGGACACTGCAGACACATTTTTTTTTCTTTTGCATTTCCTTGTTGGCTTTGTTTTTCAACTGCAGATATTGATGTTTGATTAATAGTAATTTCTTTTCCTTATTTAGGTGGCCATATTATAGGTTGGATATTGTTCTTGGACCTGTTCATTTTAATACACCACTGAGTTGGCAGAATCACTCGAACATTTGGCTATTATTCCTTTCATTACAACTGTCCAATCTCTGATAGATTAGTATTCCTAACATTGTAATTATCATTAACAATCTTTAATATTTACTCTTTAATTGTGTTTTTTTTCTGTTTTGTACATGTTTGATTAAACATCTATTTTTTTATTCTTCACAATACAGAGCTTATGTGATATATAATCATTCAAAATGAACTGTTTCTAATATACTCTATTTTTTTGTAATAATTTCATCATCTGAAGGGCAAAACATTAATGGAAAAATATAAAAAGAAAAAAACTAGAGGCTCTGATTCATGTTTATCTTTCATTTTTTATTTCAAATGATAATATTTAGCACATGTCCAAGATGCGCTTCATGCTCATGATCCTTGAGAGGTTCATGCCCTGTTCCCTGAGGCTCCTGTACTCTCCAGGCCTCAGGTACACCATCCTGCCTCTGAAGTGGGGCTGCTCGAACAGCAGCCAGTGGCCATCCATCACATTGCAGGACAAGCAGTCAGACATACGGAGGCGCTCCATGATGTTGTCGCAGTCATCAACCAGCTCGTTGCTCTGACCATTGAAGTTTTCCCTCTCATAGATCCTCATCCTGAACTGACCTCTGTGCTGTAGTTAATTACAGAATAAAAACAGAATGTGTGAAAATCATGCTATGAAAGTTGTTTTTCCTGTTTGAAGAACCATAGCATGGTTGATGCTGATTCTAACATACCATTGGGATCACACGGCAGGACCTGATACCACTGCTCATTCCCATCATGCTTATTGGGTCAGCGTACTCGCCCCTCCTCATGAAAACCTGGTTTCCCATGAAGTTGGGGCGGTCATAGACCATGAAGCAGCCACTCTCTACCCTGCAGGACTGGCACCTGCTCAGGTAGGAGGACATGTCAGCACAATCGCTCATGCACTCATAGGAACGACCCTGGAAGTTCCTGTCCTCGTAGAGGATGATCTGAAAAAAGGGACACGTTTATTTGGACTTGCAGTTCTGGCATTTTCATTTGCTAGTATTTGAATAACACTGCATTAAGATCAAAAGTTCTGACATTAGACATTTCAGCTGAAATTATTCTGACGCTTACCTTGCCCATGCTCATGTCAGTGGTGGTCATACTTGTAGGTGAGCTGTTGCTGTACTGCTGCACTGCTGCACTGCTGTCCTGTTGGGTTTAACCCTTGCTTTTATATCTGACCAAACCCTACAGAGCTAGTGGGCCCCCTTTGTTGAAACCCCTGACCCAGCAACATGGTATAGAGCACTGTACAGTTCTTTATTACTGTGTCATATTGTCACACGACTGGGCCCTCGAAGACTTTAGAATTTGTTCCCTGTTGAAAGGATAAACAGATCCTTTTTCAGTTATAAATTGCAGATTTCAAAGCATATTTTCCAAGAGGAGTACCAATGAAAGATCCATGAATTTAATCATCAGGACAGATTTATGTTAGAATAATTGTAATAAAGAAATTGATATGTGGTATTTCATGATGCAGTTATATACTGTTTAAGTAACAAAAGTGCATCATAGGTGCTCTGTTGTGCTCTAAATCTAATTATTTAGATATTATGTAAAGAATACCACTTCAGAAAACAGTTAAACAAATGTATGCTGAATCTAAAAAAAGGAAGGGACAATCATATTTGAAACACTTTTAATAGAAATGTTGGATTATGGGATTAACCTTGAAAGTCAGCAGATGTTTGTATTTTTTTCTAAGTGTTGTGTTTGTGTAATTCTGATATTTGGCCAGATTTTTAATCTGGCATGATACCAGACTAGGTAACTGTAAGAAATCACCCGTCTTACATTTTATAAACATGTGTAACAAAAATATCAATCAAAGGCCCACACTGCAGAAAATGTTTTATTAGGTTTTTGCCTTACAGGTAACTTGATTAAGGAAGACAATCTGTCAATAGCCATTTTCCTGCAACAGTCTTTTTTTTCTACAACTACAACTCTTAACTGTTTCATGGTATATCTAACAGTTGTCAGAAGTTGTTGTATGTTAGCTTGTCAGTGCTACAGCTTGTAGCACTGACAAGCTTGTTCAACATCTACTGCTGGCTGAGGAAGAAGTCAGATGACAGCATACAACAGTTGAAAAATGCATTTATGTTTGAGAAAGTCAGTACTTCATGCTGGCATTATGGATTTTATGCACTTCAAGTCCAAAATCTTTGCAGGGGGCAGCTGGACTTGATGTGAGGTTCCTCCAAAAAGCTTCTATAGTTCTTAAGGCTTATTCAAGATCTTTACTATTTGCTTTGTAAGATATTTGGCCAGTAACGTTAAAATAAAAAAAATCTAATTTTATTTTTTAAACATGTTAATCTAATGTGGATCATGCCCAGGTCCTGCTGATAAAAAGGAAAAATTGACTTATATGGAGATGGGAGGGACAAGAGGTGCAGTGGGAAATGGCACCAGTTAAATACCTGGTTCATTTGGTGTTAAATTGCACCACTTTTACTGCCTTTGGTCGTTAGTGCTAACCTACATGACTGTTTCATATATTTACTTTAAAAAATATTCTGAAGGTGATTTGAGGAACATTCTGTCTGTCACATTTGTGACGGGTGAATCAGAGCAACATAACAAAGTAAAGTTCTGCTCATGCACTTCTCATGAGCAGACAGGACGTGCAAAAATGTCTTCTCTGCTAAGACAAGGTTTCGATGTGACTCTTGGTTCTTGTTTCAAAGGAAAATGTGGTCCAGTTCGGATTAATCTGCTGCTATGTTGTAGCAGCCATTGCAGTTAGCTAGTAAAACTAAACCCTACCCATAACTACCGCCTTGTTCTCCTCAAACAACACTGTTCAGCACAAACAGTGTGGATTTGAGCTTTTTAAGATGAATTTGCTTGATGACAGACATGGAGTCGGGCAACTTCATCTGCTTTGCAAGGTTACGTTAGCGGTGTCCTTTGAGGATTAGTTGCTATTGTAATGAGGCTGAGCTGAGTTGGAGTGGAGCAATTTTGTGTCAAATTTAGAAAATTCCTTCTCCTACTCCTCATTTGCATACATGTCAATGGGACAGGGCACTGTTTGCTTGGCTGATCAGTTTGCCTGCATTTTGTGTGCAGTTGGCACGAATTTCACCTATGCATATGCTCAGTGGATGAGACACTTATTTTGTTGCCATTTGCAAAAAAAAAAAAAAAAAAAAAAAAAGCTGTGCTATGCCAAGGTAAGGAATAACTTTTTCATCATGCATCACCACTACACATCTTTTTAGGTTAGGACTAACTTTTCTACTACTTAATACGTATTGCTACCACTTGCTGCCACTACATATCACCACAATGCATTGCCATTATGCATCCCTAAATTGCCATTTTCATCCCCTCTGTATATTAACTCTGTGCATTGTCATTACACGATGTTGCTACGCATTGTCTAAGAATGGAAGTACCTTTTTCACTGTGTATCACCACTACATGTTTTCATGTCTCCTGAGATAACTTTATCACCATGCATCCCCTTTCTCTGCCTATTTCTACATATTGCCACAACTACAGATGGAAGAGTATTAAAAATTCCTGTCATGGTATTCATGACCTAAAATGTAATGGTTATCAGTAATATCATGGTATTGGTATCAGCTGAAAATCTACAAAAGGAAGCAGTTCATCATTTCAAATAATTTTATTGAGTTTGATATTATAAACACATCAGAGTAGCAGCACAAGGGAGTAAACACTTGTTTGCATAAACGTTAAAAGTAAACATGAAAACCTTTTCAGATGTTAGTTAATTAAAGTTCTTTGCTTATGAGGTTGACAAAATGTATGATACTTTTTTGATAGCACATGCTTTAAACATGTTAATTGTTATTTTCGTTTGATAGGACCAAAAGTACCAAAGCCCCAAAAATCAGTCACATTTTCAATCCAAAGCTTCTTATCATTATTATTTCTGTTGTTTGACAGAAAGACTAAACCATCTATTTTAACAGAGGGGGTTTAAGATGAGTGGATTTTGAGTTACTGTAAAACAAAAACTTATTATTTCCTCAGTTATATCTGTTTTAAAATTGCTAACAAATTAAAAACATTTTTTGTCCCCCCAGCTGTATTGATTCAAGTCCCTCATCAAAAGTGAATTTTTATTTTCTTGATGTTACATGTGAGCCCATGGTGATATTTTATTTACAGAATTTCCCTGAATGCAACATAATACAATCACTGGTCAGCTTGTTAAGTGACATTATTTACTGCGATGTTATTGCACACTTATCCCAAACAGTTTTAATGATCAAATATGAAGAGAATAACTCTGAATTAATTTTGTCACAGTTGTCATCAAAACTAGTAATCATCTAATCTCTAGCCACAACTTATCACCACAACACATAACCACTACATATGTGCAGTGTTGGGCAAGTTACTGAAAAATAGTAACTAGTTACAGTTACTAGTTACTGCTTGCAAAAAGTAACTGAGTTAGTAACTGAGTTACTGCTTTGTAAAAGTAACTAGTTACTTTGAAAAGTAACTCAGGCATTACTTTTTTCACTTGGATCCTCATTATTGTACACATCACATTAATTTGTGTTGTTATGACAGTGTGAGAAGAAATAACTCAAATTTTATATAACACTGTAGCCATTATCATTATGTTGGAAAGTGGTGAAACAATAGAACTCAGCAGAAATGTTTCTCAATTTTTGACAGTGTTAAAGCATTTTAACACTGTTTAAGAAGTCTAAAATAGATCTAGGCTACTCTGACAGAGTAAAGATTAAATCCTGGCTGCTCTATGAATATCTTTTTACATGGCAGTCTTATCTTTTTCTCTTGTTATTTTTCTGAAGACAGCGGACTTCACAGCTTATATCAGAAGCGTGTCTTCAACAGCATACCTTGCTATCAGTCTGTTTAGTGCTTCCTTCGTGACACACTCTGCAGCTGGCGGCGAATTCAATCCAGTCTTGGGTTGTTTAGATGGGGCAGTTCCTCCCTGCTCGCTCTGCCCAGCTAACATGAGCTGTGTCTGGGTTAGCAGTGTCTTTATCATCCGGCTCTCTGGAAATTAGTTTAGCTGAGGCGTGTTGTTTAACTCAGTACTTCGTAAAGTTAAAATTGCTGTTCGTGGAGGTGGAAAGGTTTTACTTCCCTGTTCTTTTTCGTCCTTTAACCCAAAGAGGGAAAAGTAATTCTGGTGTTTCCAAGACAGAGAGCTCACGCTCAGCCATGACGTGTGTGTGCGTGCTTCAGTGCCTGTGTTTGTTTGTTTCTGCAGAGGCTGTTCTCTCTCCCAGGATGCTGATGTGCTTACCGCTCTGTCACGTCGTCTGCCGAACCGGATGTTTGCTAATCTTCATCAAAGAGTTGTCAGCTGTTAAAGTAACGAGTAACGTGTGATCTAAATTCCCAGTAACGGTAACGGCATTATTCATTTTGAAAAGAAACGCGTTACACTACTAGTTACCATAAGAAGTAACGAAGTTACTGTAATGCGTTACTTAGCAACGCGTTACACCCAACACTGCATATGTGTGGGTGTAAACTTTGCCCTTGGGCAGAGTGTTAAGATGTATTTTACATTTTATTTCACATGTGTATAGTTGTGTTTGGATGTTTCTTGTTGTACAGTGATCCCTGCTGGGATAGTTTTTGGTCATATTTCTATTGGATTGTTGTGTTTTTGTTGCATGAAACATTTGCACCCTGAGTGAAGTTATCTACCGCATAGGAGTTCCTGCCTGGTACTGTCCTAAAGGATGCATAGTGCATTGGTATGTATTGCCTTGCTTTAAAGTGTAGGGGCGAATAGTAATGAATTAGGGATTTCATCACTGCTCTTATCATCTTTGTAGGGCACAAGTATCTTGTGTTCTTTTTCAGAATGACGTTGACTCTCTGCTTTGTTCTTGCCTGAGGAGACCCACATTGCTACAGATTTTCAAGAGTTACTGCAGTTCTATCATATTGTAAAATATTTAACACTCTAAACGTGTAGCTTACATGTAGTGTGGACCAACACACGTAGACACTTTCAGAGTTTTAAATTTAACTCTTTATGAGTTAAATAAGGGTGTCAGTTTCGCAGTGTATTTTATTTTATTTTGGAGGTGTGACTTTACCTGAACAACCTGGTTGGGGATCTGTTCTCTTGCTGTTTTTACAATTGAGGAAAGATCATATTTTACTGTACAACTCCTCAGTGGCAGCTCAGTACTTAAAGGAAACTTTAAATGAAATACTTTTTACTTTTACTTGAGTGGACCGGTACTTTTACTTGTATTTAAGTACATTTTAACCAGAGTTACTAAACTTTTACTTGAGTACAATAGAACTTTTTCCACTTCTACCCTAACCATACTTTTTGTCAGGTGTTATTCACCTACCAAGCTGAACGATGTACAGATGCTTACCCAGGGTCTGAATCTTGTAAATACTTTGCCAGCCACTTGAACATAAGTTTGAACTTGATTTAAGTTTGAACTAACTGCTGGAAGATTCACAAAAACATATCCAAAACATATCAACATGTTTAACTAGCTTACTTTAATGCATTTGTTAGATTTCTTAAGCGAGTGTGCTAATCCATTGTTGGATACTAAGACCTTTAATCCCTTTGTTGTGTAGCTTGGGCTGTGTAGTTTATTTCTTGTCTTGTACTAACATTTATGCTAGCTGATAGGTAGCTATCCTAAGAAAATTAAATATCCTGAATTTCTTTAGTTGTAGTTTTTTTAAATTGACATAAGCAGAAAAAAATAGCGAAGAAATTCTTTATTTACTTGCATTCAATACATTCAGTGATCATCAGTGACATATTTAGCAAGACTCATTGATACGCTTCATGCTCATGAACCTCATGTTGCTCATGCCCTGGTCCCTGAAGCTCCTGTACTCTCCAGGCCTCAGGTACATCATCCTGCCTCTGAAGTGGGGCTGCTCGAACAGCAGCCAGTGGCCATCCATCACGCTGCAGGACAGGCAGTCGGACATACGGAGGCGCTCCATGATGTTGTCACAGTCGTCCAGCAGCTCATGCATCTGACCATTGAAGTTCTCCCTCTCGAAGATCCTCATCCTGAACTGACCCCTGTGCTGTTTTTATAGAAACAATAGTATTTTTGAGAGTGTAACCATTTTACTAGATCTATTACGTGATAGACTGTGTTGACTACCTACCATGGGGATCATACGGCAAGACTTGATGCAGTCCCTCATTCCCATCATGCTCATGGGATCAGCGTACTCTCCCCTCCTCATGAGAACCTGGTTTCCCACAAAGTTGGGGCGGTCATAGACCATGAAGCAGCCACTCTCCACCCTGCAGGAGTGACACCTGCTCAGGACGGAGGACATGTCAGAGCAGTCGCTCATGCACTCATAGGAACGACCCTGGAAGTTCCTGTCCTCGTAGAAGATGATCTGCAAAAAGCAAAGTGTGATGGTTAGAAGTGAAACAATGTGCCAAGTCTTAATGTGGAATCCAAATCGAGGAGAACTGTTTCCATCACTTAAATATTTTTACAAGTACCTTGCCCCTCATGTTCATGCTGGTGTTGCTCATAATGGCTGCTGTTGAGTTGTTGCTGTTGCTCCTGAACTGCCTGTGTACCTGGTTTAACCCTTTCCTTTTATACCTAACCAAATGTAAAGACTCAGTGGGCCCCCTCTGAGAAGCCCTTACCCAGCAACTATTACCATTGACCCTGTAGAATGCTGAGGTTATGCCCATTTTTCAGGGGACTGAGTACCTTACAGGCTTTAGAGAGGCCTTTTCTCTTATTACTGAAAGCATTCCCAACAATGCTGGTAATGCAATGAAGTGATTGTGTGTCTGTTGGTTATGTGACTGTTGAAAACTATGCTAATGGCATGCATGGAACTACTCTTTGATTTTGTTTTTGCTGTTTTTGCTTGGTTTCTCTATTTAAGCCATAGGATTTTTGATTTCCTTCAGATAGACTTCTTAATTTTGGATATATATATATAGTTATTTTAATGGGGGGTTTTCTTTTCCAATTTCAGTTTATTGGCAGCATGGTCTTTAACCCTTTAAAACCTCATACCTCAATTAATAGCCATGAAGTTCTCATTTTTTTGGAACTGAGATGTTTATTTAACCTACTGAAATCCAAAAACAGAAGAATTGCCATAAAATTTCACATATATATGTATGTTTTGTATTACATAAAAAAGGGGCATTTATGCAACTGACAAAACACTGGAGGGCATTTTTTATAATTTATCTGATTGTATAATAGGTGTTTAAAGAAATTATTGACTATGTTGATTAGATGGAGGTTGTTTCAAGTATGATACAATTGGCTTTAAAGGGTTAAAGACCTCTGAGAACAATTGTGATTTGTTAATCATGTGCAGAAAAAAAAAATTACAGCTTCTATTTAGGAATGTTTTGTTTGGAAATATCCATGAACATAAATCATGGCAGGAATATAAAGTTGTTTCAAAGCAGTATCAAATGGCAGAGTCAAATTAGATTTTCAATCCTAGTTATTCTTGTGTATTTACATTTTTGAATTCAATTATTATACTTTTCTAATTACATATTTCCAAGTCTGTATTGACACAGTCTTGATTTTGAATAAAATTAGGTCAGAAACATGTACTTTATGATGAAGACTTTGAGGAAAGGAATGCAAGTACAAAATGGCTCTCTAATGTTTATGAGTCCTTTTTAATGGGAAAGCATTTACACTTTCAGGAGGTCATAACTATTTGCCTCTCTATGTAGGTAACCTGGATATGGTTAAAAGCTAAGCCAAGAGATTCCCTTCAACAGACTTGTTTTTTTAAATGATGTTTTAATGTAATTAGTATTGTCTTAAGCTAAAGATACTTTTCATACTGTTTGGATGATTATGAAAGAAAGACAGGGTTAGGTAGCTCAAAAGTAACAACTTTTGCTTAACCACAGAAAAAGATAACTCTGCTTCATGGCTGTAAAGCCAAAGGAAATAGCTTGAAGAAATGTTTTAAAATGAAATATTTCACATTATATTTGCTTACCGCTGACAGCCCTATTGAAAATGTACCTGACATAACTGGTAAGATCATAAATGACTCCCTTTCATGTTAATATCATTAAAAATAAAAATATTTTTGAAATGTTTGCAGTGTGTTTTAACATCTTATTTCATAATACCCCAATGTTTAAAAATGTCAGTCAAAAAATATCTATATTATCACCTCCGCCAAGGAGGATAATGATTGGCAGGGTTTGTTAGTTAGTTAGTAAGTTTGTTTGTTAGCAACATCAAACTTACAATCACAACTCAAAAAGTTCTGGACAGATTTTGATTAAATTTTCAGGAAATGTCAGAAATGGCACAAGGAAGAACTGATTAGATTTTGGGAGTGATACGGATCACCATCTGGATACAGGAATGTTTTAAAGGATTCTTTACTATTGGGAGATAGGGCTAATGGCGGAGGTCTGTGCTCTCTGAGTGTTTTTCTAGTTTATCCTTGTTTTTGTTCCATTTAATGCATTATTAACATGTTTAATATAAACTGGTTTTTAACAGTAAAATGTGTGTGAAAAAGGCTATAATCTTAATTTGATTCAAGCTAACAGACAACTAAATGGATAATGAAAAGCTTGAATATTTCAACTATTACATATTTCATACTTCAGAAAAAAAATTAAACAAAGTAACTTAAGTAAGCACATAAAACAAAAATGCAGAAACATCTAGGGTTGGCTTTTCTTTAACCTAGTCTGAAATAGCTGAAGTAGTAAAAGTACTTTTGCATTTGTAGCCACCATATGAAATACAATTTTTCTGAAAGTAGCCGTTTTTGTACTGAGAAATTGCACAGTTGAAAATTTTAAAAGATGTGTTTTGTCACTGTGGCAGTAAAATGCTTGAAAAATCTCATAGCAAACGGGTGATAACTTCATATCTATTTCAGTTTAAAAGACATTCTAGAAATTGTTTATTCCCAGGGTTGCACTGGATTCAAATGGGTTGTGTGGACTGATGGTGGTGTCGGGGGGGGTCAGAAAAAGGTCATGGAAAACAAAAACATTTGGCGTCATACTCGAGACAATAAATTATTGTTAAAGGTAAAGTGTGAAGGGGTAGTGACTTTGGGTCAAAGTTCAAGGGGTTACCTAGATCACAGAACTGATCTATTGGAAATCAACAATATTCCTACTTAAACTCAAATCAGTCTGACCAGTTCTCCATGTTTTTCACTGAGGACCAAATCAGTGCTATTCTCTCCAGGACAGTAAGATTCTTAAAAGCATTAATTTGTTTGTTCAGATGGCTCAGTTTTCACTTAAAAAAGAATTGTATTTTTTCCACACATGCTCAAATTAACAAAACTCCTACTAAAATTTTCGTGGTGAGCTTTATGTGTGAATGCAAAAAGTAAGTTTTCAACACAGATTTGAACAACTTATGCCTTACAGACCGCTTGTAAATGGTCAATAGACTTGAGCTTGTATAGCACTTTTCTAGTCATCTGACTACTCAAAGCACTTTTACACTGCAGCACACACCTACCCATTCACATCCTTTCACTCCATTCACCCCACATTCATACACTAATGGCAGAGTTTGCAATGGAGAATTGGTCACGTGAATTAGCTAATCCCATTCATACACATCCATACCCATTTACATGGGCCAATGTGTTAACCTTGCGAAGCTGATGGATTGGCCCAATTCCATGTTAGCCATCAGGCAGCTCCATCTTCCACTGCTTCTATTTGAAACACTTTTGCCCAACCTCTCAAGGACTTGGATGGACCAACCAGCACAATTTGAGGGAAACTAGGCATATGGGTTGAATTAGTTGTACAGCAAGTCGGTAAACAATCGTGAAACAACAACAACAACAACAACAACAAAAACAACAACAACAACAAAAACAACAACAACAACAACAACAACAACAATAATAATAATGATAATAATGATAATAATAAGCTGTTGACTCATTTGCATGGCTCTTTCAATTAGAAACATGTTTTTGTTCACCTTTTGGCTACAAGAAAAACGTAACATGGGGTATTAGAAAATCAGGTGAATATTGGTTTTGTTGTAAAGAACCTGAACAATCAGTCATTTAATGTTTCTGCATTTACCAGTGAGGTTCATAAAATGTACTGCAAAGGTATTTACACCTGAATCTGGATCTCTTCTCTGTGATGCTGGGGGAATACAGATGGAAATATGGCCTTAAAACATAATAAAAAAAAAGATTATCATAGAAAAAAATAGCCCCAATAGAGGTGGTGGTGTAAACTTAAATTCAATTCAGTTCAATGAGAAAAAACAACTTTTATCTGTCCACAGCCTTTCATGGCACAAAAAACAAAGGGCAGAAACAAGAGTCAGAAGACAGTACAATATAGGCAGTTTATAAAAAAATCTATTTGTCTATATGTTCAGTATGTGTACTGTATGTCAATGTGCAAAATATATACAGTATGAACAGATAATTTCAAAATATAGGTCTCAGAAATTGACCAGTAATGGTTGTTAAATCTGTGAGCACAGCTGTACAATTAGAATAAAAATCAGATGACAAGATAGTTATAGTGCAAAGAAGACCAAGATTACAACAGGAAATAAATAAATAAGCTATATGAAATGGAGCAATACTGGTTAAAAAAAAATCATAGTCCAATAGGATCAAAATGAGATGGCAATAGGAGTTTAGGAGATAAAGGAGAAGTTAAGGAGCTGAACAGCCTTGGGAACAAATGTTGATCTCATCCCCTGTGTCCTGCAGCCAAGGCGGCGGAGGTGGTACCCCAAGGAGAGCCCCTCAAAAGGCAGATAGAGAGCGTGTGAGGAGTCCAGGAGGATCTGGCTTGCTGAGTGTTTGCTTCTTGTAGATGGATGATAGTGTTCTTGCCTAAAGTCCAATAATGTAGGAGCAAACTCTGATGGTGCTCTCCAATCGACTTCTGTTCTGGAGGCTGATGGAGTGGAACCAGCAGGTCATAAAGAACATGGTAATGCCTTCAATGAATGAGTAGATGAATGTTAGGAAGATGCTTTTACTGATGCTAATGGTGTTGAGCTTCCTTAGGAGGTACTCCTGCTGTTGACATTTCCTGCATTCTGCAGCAAGCTGCTGCAAAGCATGTTAAAACTACAGCATAGGAAGCTTTATTCTTCCAATGAGACATTGCTCCCAAAACACTACATAAACTGAGGGGCTGTACTTGTGGATACCTCTCTCTTGTTCATAGATGATTGCATATGGACTTAGGGGGGTAATTTAAATAATGGTCAGCAAATAAACTTGGGTGGCTGCAAATTTACCTGGGTGGGATGCTGAAGTATGGTCTATGTGTGGGAAATATTGTTAAAAGTGGAAATTAAATCAGAACTGGACCAAAGTTCTTTGTTAGAATAAGAGCAAAGGACCACAGAAAGCTTCCTTGGCATAAAAGGATGTTATTGTTCTTTTCCTGGTCAACCATGTACTGCAAACTGTACAATAGTTACTGGAGGAACAATAAGCTTGGATGTAGCTAAAGCAGTGTTTTTTTTTCAGGACTGGACCATGTTCTTTTTTAAAAGTCTCATGTTTTAGATCTTAAGGATGAGTTGACATTGGCCCCAGAGGTCCCTGAAACATGCCTGTGAAGTTTGTTGCTGAAAAAAAAAAACACTCCAGTTTTGGATCTTTGCACATCCCGAATGGACTCTTTCTGTGTCTGTGGCTTTAAATGTTAATGAGCTGTATGACCATGCCCCTCTTAGGAAATGGATGTGGCTTTTTTTTTTTTTTTTTACTTAATTGAGACGATACACATGCAAACAATGAACTGTCATAAACATAAATTCTGAAGAACATGTCTTTTACGTTTAGTCATGACAAAAAATATAAAGACAGATATAAAACCTACACAATGACAAAGACCTAAAAATAAAAACAGGAATGCTTAAAAGAGTCCAGAATTTATTAATTGAAGACATTAAACAGATTGCAATCATTTTTCTTGGTTTCTCCATCAAAAAGGAAAATGATTCTGCAGGGTCTTCAGCTCCTTAGCGGCAGGAAGTATATAAAGACCTCAGTGTTGGTAAGTGCAGCCAGCAATGTTCGTTATTTTAGCTGATCCTTTATCAAAAGCAACTTAAAACTGAGACAGGTGTTCCTGATGCTAAGGACCTTGCCCAAGGGCCCACACTGGATGCTCATTGTGCTCTGACATTGTGGTCTTCTGTAAAATAGTCAGCAATGTTAACCATTAAGCTTTCCAGCTGCACTATAAAACACATGCTGCACTTGTACTTTGGACATCTTTGTATTAGGTGCGTATACTGGCGGCTGAGTGGAGGATTCAGAGGGCAGAACTCTTCTCCAAGTGGGGAGGGCCAACCAAACCTGGGGGCAGTGCTAACTCCCTACATGACATCATACAGGGAAAATCTGAGAATAGCTTTTTTTTAGCAAACATTTTCTGAAAGGTAGAGATAGAAAGAGGGGGAAGGAATGGATTTTTCTGAGTCTTGTGAGGACTGTGGACAGGACAGGGGTGCATATTTGTATTTTTTTTTTTTAAGTCATGAAAAAGTGTATTTTGCATAATGTAACTATAATGGAACAACAGGGAAACATTTTTGGGTGGCGTGGATGTTTTACTCTTCACCTGACCAGCTTCAGCATGACAGCGATTCGCCAACTGGCTCCAATGATAGTCAACAATGATAGTTGAGTAGTTTACTCTCAGGGGCTGCACATGCTCGCTATGTCCAAGATATTTTTCAAAGATTCTGCCCTTTTCAAACACCATGGACTATGGACAGATGCTCAAAACATTCATATGCAATGCAATGGATATGTGAAACAGTCAATGTGGTGTGATTGGTTACTGATGTGTGAACAAGCAGGAATTATTTAGGGAAATAGTGGGCTAGTGATGCCAGCAGACATGGAGCTATTGTGCTCAAGTAAAAGTACAGTTACTCTCATTGAAATGTACTTAGTTAAAAGTAAAAGTACTTGTCCACAAATCTACTCAAGTAAAAGTAAAAAAGGATTCAATTTAATTTTTATTCAATTCAACTGTTAGTACTGAGTATCTACTGAGGAGTTGAACAGTATGATCTTTCCTTTTTAGCAAGAACAATAACAGAATAGATCTCCAACTAGGTAAAGTCACCTCTTTAATAAAGTAAAATGCACAGCCAAATTGCCATCAAAAATTAAACATATAAAGTTAAATTTAACACTTTAAAAGTTTGTATGTTGGTCCATATTACATATAGTTTAACTACACTTTTAAAGTGTTAAATATTTAACAGTATGACAGAGCTGTTATAACTCTGGAAAATCTGCAGTAAGGTGGGTCACCTCTGGAAAGAACAAAAGTATGGAGTAAACCTCATAGCAAGGCAATGCATACTGATGACATGTGAGCACTATGCATCCTTTGAAATCTAACTTAATGGATAACTTAACTCATGGTGCAAATATGTCTCAAATTAAAAATATCAACCCAACAGCAACATGACCAAAAGAACCCCAGCAGAGATCAGTGTAGAGCAGGCAACATTCAAACACAACAAAACACATGTAAAATCTAAACACTCTGCCCAAGGGCATGATGGGGAACTTTGCCCACACATCCTCCCAGATTGGACTTACAGTGGGCTGAGTTTAGATCAACTGATTCTTTACAAAGTTAAACTACCACTGGTGATTCGCTGGTGATATTTGATTATGTCAAATAACTCCAACATTGAGGGCAATTTCACTCAAAATTGAGATATCAACACATCAGTTTTTACCTTGCACAAGAGCTGATTTGTGATGTGAAATCAAGACTATTGTACTCAAGTAACATTACAGTTACTTTGGTTAAAACTTACTTGAGTAGAAATACTAATTTTAAAACAACTACAAGTACCCCAAATCAGTACTGAATTAAAGCAATTTGAGTAAATGTAATTAGTAACTTTCCATCCCTGGAAGCCAATAAACTAGCAATCAGGGTTGATGGTGTTATCATCACACAGCTGGAAAGGATCACAGCCATCTTCATACAAGTGAAGCTACTTAATTTAAGTTTGTACCCGACAGTATATCCATTACATTTCTTTGTTAACACTGAGTTTGTCCAACAAGACATAACCCTGAAAAAATGGCAAAAATCCACAAACTCTGGCTTTGCCTGTCATTTTGGGTTTGCTGTTTTTTTTTTTTTTTTTACACATTTCATGCGTCCTTAGACCCCCACAAATCTTGTATGTACCAAGTGCTGCTTGACAATGTAGTGTTTTATTTCTCATGTGAAAGATGGTGGAGGTTCTAAGACTTTCTGTGTCCTTGCCACATGATTGCAGAATGGAAACCCAGACATACTTGATTTAAATTGAAAGATCCATTGTAGAAGGTTTTTTTTCTCAAAAAAGGCTTTTATTACTTTGGTTTGTCAAGACATATAAGACACAGATGTTTTTACATATCCGTGATGCGCTTCATGCTCATGAACCTTGTGCCGCTCATGCCCTGGTCCCTGAAGCTCCTGTACTCTCCAGGCCTCAGGTACATCATCTTGCCTCTGAAGTGGGGCTGCTCGTACATCAGCCAGTGGCCATCCATCACGTTGCAAGACATGCAGTCAGACATACGGAAGCGCTCCATGATGTTGTCACAGTCATCCGACAGCTCATTCATCTGACCATTGAAGTTCTCCCTCTCATAGATCTTCATCCTGAACTGACCTCTGTGCTGTATTTTTTGGAGGACACAAATGATTTAATGTGTAAAACAAGTTTATTTGGAGTTATACTGCCTTAGGATTTATAAAATGTTTTCTACCTACCATGGGGATCATACGACAAGACCTGATGCAGTCCCTCATTCCCATCATGCTCGTGTAGTCTGCATACTCGCCCCTCCTCATGAGAACCTGGTTTCCCACAAAGTTGGGGCGGTCATAGACCATGAAGCAGCCATTCTCCACCTTGCAGGAGTGACACCTGTTCAGGACGGAGGTCATGTCAGAGCAGTCGCTCATGCACTCATAGGAACGACCCTGGAAGTTCCTGTCCTCGTAGAAGATGATCTACCAAGGGACAAAATATAGAGTGAGTGTTTCAGCCAAAAAAATTATAAAGGAATAATTGGTGGTTAAAACAGTTGGTGATGTTGGTTTGCCTACCTTGCCCATGGTCATGGTTGTTTTTTTTAGTTCTTCAGAGAACTGTGTTGCTGCTAAATGGATGCTGGTTCTGTTTTAAACGTATCTTTTATACCTGAGCGAACCCAAAGAATCTGTGGCTGCCTTTGTTTGACGCCCTGACTCAGCAACATGGTATAGAGGCCTATAGAGTGCTGAGGGGCATTTGTCACATTTCCATGTGACTGGACCCCCTAGAAGACTTTAGAATGGATTTTTCCATAGGGAAGTCAATAGAAAGAGCACTCTTTAAAGTTACAATACAGAGCAACAAACAATTGTCCATTTTACTCTTTGAAAACACACTGTAGTGCCCTCTAAATGGTAAGTGGAGGGTCTGTAGACATGACCATCCCCTGTATGACTACCAAAGTCTGGCATGCCTGTATATAATATTCACTAAAGTTGTTTAGCTATACAATATAGACGGTATTTATAAAAAAAAAAGTGAGTTAAAAAGTTAAGTCAACAAGTGGGATTATCAGAGAGTCATGTTTGAGGTTCAATGTTTTGGGCTTATAAAGCCCTCATGGTCATGTGATGATGACTCATTTGCATATTATTTCAGAGTTCAAGTATAAAAGCCCATTACTCTGATGCTGATCAAAATCAGCAGAGTTTTTGATTAGCATCTGAGTTAGAAGACCTAAGTCACATATTTATTATGAATAAACAGTATTGATATTTTTAATATCTTATGTATTTTTTTCAGTTGAGATGTGCTAAACATTTTTGCGTTTATTTTACATTATGTCATACAGTATTTTTTAGACACAACCATTGATGGAAGTTGTTATAGAGTTTGTTAAATTCATCAATACATGCTAGGAGGCAAATTGAAAGATTTTATTGATATCAAGCCATTATCGATTCTTCTGATCAATTTAAATCTTTATTTATTCTTTCCTGTGAATTCTCTGCCACCTTCAGTGAAAGTCAATGACAAGCACACTTCAATTACTGGCTATAATAAACTGTTTAGATTTCTAAAAAAGTTAAACATCAAGTGTTTGGGAGAAGAATATTCTAATATACAGTGCTTAACAAATTTATTAGACCATCACCCAAAGGAAGGTTTATGCCACAGCTGCCTTAAACTAACAGCACTGGTAATTACCAAAACCATTTTTTATGTTTCTGCAATAGTTAATACACCAATATGTAGAAGCTCTTTAACTGAAATGATATTTTCAATGCTAAAATATAATTATTATTGTTATCCATGAATTTTCAAATTTACTGATTTACTAAAAAACTGACAAAAATAGTAAAGCACATTATTATTTGTTGATTAATATGTCAAATTATAGTTATTTCCTTGCATTCCTGAAGAGAAAAATGAGTTTTAGTGGTTGAATATTATGCTTGATTAATTTCTGACTTCTCAGAGAAGCCCAGTGAGTCGGCTCAAATTTGGGTATAAAAAGGTGAATTCAGTTTGAAATTCCTCATTCCTGTTCAAAATGGTAAAACATGGAAAGCTCACTGAAAATGAAAGAATCTGCATTAAAGCACTTCATGATGCTGGATGGTCTCTAAGACAAATATGACAGGTGGTCTAATAAATTTGTTAAGCACTGTACGTATACACAAATTCTGTTTTTTGTTGGAAATGTCTCAGTTAAAATAAACTACTTTCTGAACTTGGGTGTCATACAATACTACTGCTGGTTTTCTTTAAAAAATAAAACCATAATTTGTATATAAATCTGGTCTCTGGATCCTAGATCTCTGGACGTATAGAAATATATCGAAATCTTGTACAAATTCAACAGTTCACTGTTTGATGATGTTGATGGATTAAATCAATTGGAACCGGTTCTTGCCTGGAGCTGGTTCTGTAATGGAACAATTCCCATCCCTAATCAATTCCAGTTTAGAATTGTGTTAAACCTAGGGCTGTCAAAGTTAATGTGTCAGTAAGGCGCAATCTGTTAACTTAAATTCATTTTAAGGGCACTATTGCTCTCTTGGTCAGACAAAAGCTTTTTGACCAAACAATCGACCAATCGAATGGAAGCTGTCAGCCTTACGCTTGCCATCCCTAAAACTCTTTATTATATAATGTGCTAGGGCTGCACAGTATATGGATTTCATCAGTTAATGTGCATTTGTTTGTAAGACTACTCAAATAAAGAAAACAGATTTTTTTTCTTTTTTTTGCTGCAGGGCAACAGATGTTTACACCCTCCTTTCTTTCCCACAGAGATGCACAAACAACAATATGGCTGGCTGACAGCGTAAATGTGTGATTTGTTCCTTAAAAAGGTGTAGTCTCGTCAGTTATTTGGAATTGTTGGCTATTGGTAAGAGTCTGATAAGAAGGTAAATAAATGGTTAGATGCATATGATACCATTTTGAAGTCCATCTATACACAAACAAATTGGAAAATTGGAAATGTAGCAACTAGACCAGGAACTGGCAGAAAAAAGGCTCTGCCATGTAGCATTTTGGTAGAGTAGTGCAGAGCAATGCAGACACCCCAGTGAACAAGTATGTAGTGCTCATGATGACGCAGGCTACTATGGCTGCAATGCAATTATAAAATGGGCTTATTGCACTGTTCATGATGTTTCTTACGCACACACTCATCCTTTTTAATTGGCTGTCAACCACTGGTTTAAACCTTGGCCCTTCCATGAGGTTGAAAGACTGCCTCAGCTTTGCTGCTCTACCTGTCCTAAAGATTTCTTTCTTCCCCAGGACCTGCTGTTGTTTGCATTCTTCATGGATTTGGTGACAAAACTGATATCTACTCCTAAAATGGTAAATATACTTATCTTGTGCAAGTTGTTGTGCACATCTTGATTTAAATCGGTAAGTAATGAATGCTGTTTAATTTGTTGCTACTTTCCTCATTCCTAACACTTAATATCAAGCCCTTGTGTATTTCTAGGCTGTTTGACTGTTTGACCCATTTGCCTGAGCTGGTGTCATTTGTACCTGTTTTGTGGAAGCTTTTATGTTTATTTGATCCTTTCACCTCTCTCAGTGCCAGTTTTTCACTTCCTGTGCAGTTTTTCTGTGCCAAGCATTCCAGTTTCTCCAGGCATTTGCCATAATGTTTTCCAAACGGCCTGTTCTTGGACATGGTACCCAGGTTTAACAATGGTTCCTCAGGTTTATTCGACTACACTTTTAAGCTTTTTTTTTATTGTCATCTTCCATCTTTCAAGAGTAAGATGCCATTTGTAAATAATCCAACAATCCAACCTTTGTCTAACCATTCACCGCCATTATACCTCAGACATTTATCTTCAGGATTATAGAGACTCTTCAGAAAAACACTCTTATGATTGCAGTGTGTCTCATCTGTTACTCATCCATTGTTTTGGGACCTTAATGGTTTAGTGTAGGCCTCCTCATGCCAGTGTTTTGTGAGTGCATCCGGTTGATGCATGTCATTTGGTAACATTATCTAATTTGGTGGTATTGGTTTCATAAGCTTTATCATTAAAGAGATATTTATGAGCTGACAAAGAAATTACACAAATATGTCACCGTGGTTTTCAATCTCAAACACACGAAGCTCTTCTAACTTCATACAGGTCTCTATTTAAGCCACAATGAAATTATTCTAATGTTTAATAGTCACTGTCTAAGTTGAACGCTCTCTGATCCTCTTTTTTATAGCTACAAACTTCTGAAGCTGACTGAATGTCACATTTTTCAAAATGCTTGTGTAATGTTTAATGTAATATGTATACTCAATTAAAGACTGTGATCTTATCCCAACTTGCATTCCCTCTCATGGACATAACAGGAGGCGAAAACAACTCCTAATGAGCAAGAAACACAACTGGTGTGTAGAAGCTTTTGTGTGACCTGCAGAGATCCACAAATCTGGAACACTTAAAAAGCTTGAGACTAAAGCTGCCACTGAAATATGTTCAATCTTAAAATTTCTGATGGCCGACGATCTCTTATCAATTCTAAATTCAAAGCTTCTAATTAAAAAATATACCCCAGTTAAATAATATTTCTTTTGTTATAGCCATTGTTTACAAGCACTAACTGTCACTATATCTAGGATCTTTATAGTAGATTGATGTCTTGGCCCCAGCTTAGAAGCTCCAGCTCCAAATCTCTGCAGCAAAAAGGTTGTCAATTATTTTTAAGAAGAAAAGTCATACAATCTCTCTCTGGAGTTTCGGTGTCCATTGTCTTTTTTACCGCTTTTCAATTAGGAAATGATAAAATAAATACAGTTTGTAAGACTTGACTTTTATATGTCAACCTGAGCTGTAGGTTATTTGTAGTCACATGATACCAGTGACACAGGAATGTTAGATGGGGAGCAGGAAGTGAAGAACAGCCATTAGGAATGAATGGGAATGAAGGAAAGCCAGTACATTAACACTCTAAATGGACATGTACACTGCAATTATTAGAGAATGTCAACATACATTGAGTATGATCCCTACACTTTACAAAACACTGCCCCCCCTCACGGTTAGACAGATTTGCTTGGCCTGGAGGCAATCTACGTATGCTATGCTGCCAACCTGGGGCAACTGTGCCTCAGCAGGTAGTCTGTTGTCTCGTAAATGGAGGGTTGTGGGTCAGATCCCCGGCTCCTGCTGTCACATATCGATGTGTCCTTGGGTAAGACATTTAACCCCAATTTGCTCCCACTGCTTTGTTGGTGGCATGTAAATGGGTATTGATGGGATTACTGATGGTTCTCCTTAGCAACCTCAACCATAAGTGTGTGAATGTGGTGTGAATGGAGTGAAAGAATGTGTATGGATTTGTGTGACCTGCGGTATAAAAGCTCTCTGAGTAGTTGTAGTAGGAAAGCCATACACAAGCCCAAGTCCATTTAACTTTGTGGCAACAGTTTGGTGGAGGCACTTTTTAATTTAACATGACTTTGCCCAAGTGCAAAAATAAGGACTATAAAAAAATGGTTTGATGAATTCAGTGTGGAAGAACTTGAGTGACCCCTGACCTCATCGAGCACCTTTGAGATGAACCGGAACAGAGTTTGTGAGCCTAGGGTGCTGCTGGTTATCCTAGCTTATTTGCCATGCTTTGGCTTTGCATCTTTAATCTTGCTTAACTTGCATTGACCTTTGACCTTTAAACGAAAGGTACGATTGCAGTAGGTGCTTGCTAGGTTGCTCGTGTGATAGAATGATCATTGCTGAAGTGTCTTACAGTAATCTCCACCTGAGAAATCAAGTCTTGTAGACTTAATATGAATGAAGGATAACTTTTGAATTGCCTGCCCATCCGTACCCTTTGAAGAAAAGCAATTAAGTAACCCATACATCTCATCTGTTGAGATGTCAGAGCTGAAGATCAGCTAAGATGCAACTCTGCCTATTGCTGGCTCTGTTGACACATTATTGCCACTATTAACCCCTTTTGCCACTTTTCAAACCACATATCTCAATTTGACATGCCCATTTATGCCAGTTTCTGCCTCAGCTAACCCTTTTTTGCCAGTTTATATCAATTTTAATCCCATTTCACAAAATTTCCATCTATTTTTGCCACTTTAACGCAATTTCAGCTACTTTTGAATCCACTTTTACCACTAAATAAGCCCATTTATGCCTTTTTTGGTTATTTTGCCACATTAATCCAATTTTTTTGCATTTCTAATAATTTCTGCTACTTGTAAAATCCAATCGCATCACCTTTCCCACCATGTCTTGCCATTATTAACCAATTCTAGCTATTTTTATTGTATTTGAATTCTGTTTTCAACAAAGGATTTACATTTTTAATAGGGTTACTTATTACACAAATGAATTAAAATTTGTATCCTTGATAAGAGTAGTTATTATTCGGGTTTATATAAAATACTACAGCTTAACTTTACAATGGACCATGGTTTTGCTGGCCCCCAGTTTGGCTGGGCCCCAGAAATCTTTCCTATTTTCCCCCCTAATGGGCGGCCTTGTCTCCACATGACTCTTCTGTGAATATGCATGGCTGTGTTCAACCACCTTCAAGTACAGTGGGGGTCCCCGGTCTCTGGCACCTTTATTTTGGGGGAACTTTTCCATTCAGTCCAGTCTGTGTCACAAGTTTTTGTGAAGCTGGAGCAGAAAAATCCAGCTTTAGCTGCTTGGACAGCGTGGCTCCATGTCCTTCTTTGATAGCGGAGCTCACGTTAGCCACACCTGGCCTGCTATCATCATCAGCAGTGTCAACAGCGGTGTTTTTGGCCACTAGTTTTGTAGAAGCATGTGCCATGGAGAATTGCTTCATTAGACGAGAGTTGCTTACAATGGACGTGGACAAACAGTTCACTCCGGGACATAATGTACACTTCACATGTACGTTCTTGCCTTTTACCTCAAGGAGTATAAAGTAGTGTCTGTACTTCCACTTTGATCCCACATTAAAGCAAATTTTCAAGTCCTATATGTTTCCTGGCCAGGTAATAAGAAATACATTTTTTAGAACATTGCAAGATTCGAACCCAGGCCTGCATGAATAAAAATCCACAACGCTGCCACTCACCCACTTGATCAACACGTCCATCATCTGCGGAGTAATGTGATTTAGATGTCAACATTGGTCGGTGCCATTTAGCTCCACGCCAGACCGACAATCTTTCTCTTCCCCTGTTATTTATATAAATATAAATGTTACAGACCACTCTATCGATCTTATTGCTAACATCACCCGGCTCATACAGCGTCATAATGGGGATTTCTGTTAAATACAACACAATGAACCCCTGTCTTGTAGAGATGGCAATTCAACCACCACTGTGATACCATTTTGGAGATAAGGAAGTCATTATTTTATTCACTCTTTCAATGAAAATATGAATAATAACAATAACAGTATAATACGATAACATTTCTCCTTCCACACTGACATTATATAGAGCTGTTACTAAGTCTTAACTGCTGTCGCTATATGATACCTTTGTGATGAGAAAGGCAGCCTTGCCTATGAGCCTGCGCTGAGGGCAACGGACCCAACCTTTATGCGCACAGATCTAAGCACATGCTTACGGATCTGAGTACAAATCGTGCGTGGTACACATTTGCAAATCTTTACATGGATTTGCAGATCTGTACACACATTTGTGGATTTGCGCACGCATTTGCAGATCTGTACACGCATTTGTAGATTTGTGCACGCATTTGTGGATTTGTGCACAGATTTTTGTTTGCATTTGCAAATACTTTTGCAACAATAATAGTTCCACAGATAGCGGCTACGTCACGTGTTTTGTTGCTCTGATTGGCCCATAGAGATGTGACAGACAGAACGTTCACCCAATCACACTCCCAGTTTTTTTTTTTCCAAAGCCTCTGTCTTTTCTCAAATGTTTCCTATTGAAGCTTTCACAGATGGATGTGTGAAACACATCCATCTGGCATGTCAGGTTAATTGAAATGCACAACCTCAAAGATTGTTTTTTGAATATAAGTTTAGAAATGGTGCTTCACACTACTAATAAAATCATATTGAATGATATCATATTACAGATATTAAAGAGGAAATTATAATGATGGATTGTAAAATGGCATGACAGAATTTTTACGACCCTTTCCGTCAAAATGACGATCAACGAAAAAGTCCAGCGCGACTTCTGGTTGAGAGTGATTGATTAAGTGACATAAACAACATGTTTGAGACCACTGATATTATATAGATCATATGCAAAACAAACATGAATGGTCAGATATAGTGAGAGTAGAGATAATGATGTCTGAGCAACATATAGACAAAGAAGTCACACTAAGATTAATTACTGAGGAAGAGAAATTTGTTAAAGAAGCTGTTTTTGTTTTACAGTTTTCAGTATTATTTTAACCCATTGTACTTCTGTATAGCCAGACACAGAGAAGAAACAAGTTCAGAAGGACAACGATTCATGTATCACTAAAAACTTTTTTTAATGTTTGTCCTCCTAGCTGACTGTAAAATTGAGACACCCAAGTAGGTGTGTGTGGTGGAGATTTCAGTTCATAATTACTTTAATGACAAAATGTTTGCACAGGAGGCCTGGGATTTTTAACCTTCAAAGCAGGTGGATTTGCCAGACACCATGTCTGTCATTGGGCAAATTCATCTTGAAAAGCTCCGATCCACAACACTTGCACCGAACCAAACACTGGCCAATCAGCATCATTTGAGAACTAGGCGGTAGCTATGGGTGAGGTTTAGTTGCCCTCAAAGCGGTTTGCAATGGCTGCCTCAGTGGGGTGATTAGCTTGAATATAGCTCTACAGCCTCAATTTTACCAGACCTTGACTACATTTCTGCATGAAATAAAGAACAAAAATAACACTAAAAGCTGTTCATGATGGATAGAGGCAGAGCTAGAAGGGAGGTCGGGGTAGCACTGGACCCCCCTGAAAAATGATTGGACCCCGCAGGTGCCACCCCAGATGACTGACATGTCATGGCACTCTTGTTGAAAGGAGCCAGTTGCACTTTGAAATTGTTTACACATATTGACTGCTTAGTCCCTCCTCTTCAGTAGTTGGTGCTATGTACCACAAAGTTGTAATCCACCTTACTAGGAGAAGAAGAAGAATCGCCACAGAAGAAGAGGAAGATTTGAACTAGAGTCAAGACATTTATCTTTGCTGGATCTTTCCTGGCTGTTCAGCGAGCACTGAAGCTTAACCCTGTGTCACGAATTCTTGGGAGGATAAGGTGAATCACTGGGTTTTTCCACTGGAGCCCCATCGCAAGCCATGCACTGCAGGAGAAACAGAAACTTTTGCAGTTACCAGCACACAAGCTGAAAACTGACGTAGCAATGAGATGGAACAGCGCTTACAAGATGGTTGAAAGATTTTTAGAGCAGCAGCCTGCAATCTGTGCTGCTCTCCTCTCTCCTGAGAAAATGTGGAAGTTCAGGTGACATCTGCACACTCAGCGAAACTGACATCTCCAGTGCTGAGGAAATGGCCAAACCACTGAAACCATTAAGGGATGCAACAAACATTATGTCAGAGAACTCAATGCCCACACTGTCAGTGATCGCTCTATTGCATGCTCAGCTGCTTCATGATACCAAAGCAGGATTTGCTGAGGATGGAACCCCACTTGTGCAGGAAATAAAAATGACCATCCATGAAGATCTTTCAAAGAGATACACAAGTGTGCAGACTAAGAACATTCTTCTCACTGCCTACACTCTGGATCCCAGGTTCAAAGCCCTGCCTTTCTTTACCAGAGAGAAGCAACTGGACTCCCATGCCAAAGTGATTCTGCAGCGCTTGAGGTAATCATTAGCATACTTGTTGAACTATCTTTATTTTATTTTATTGTTTTCAAATGTGTAGAGTAAATAAATATACACATTTTTAATGAGGATGAAGAATAATGAATGTAAATGTTTAAAATGTCTAACAATTAAGGAGCATATGCACACAAATTGCATTTGATGTTCAAGGACTTGCACATATAACAGAAGAAAAATAATGTGGCATTTGCTATGGCTTATCTGCAGAAAGAGGTGGTGCCAGCTGAGGCTGAGGTTGGGGCTGAGAATCCAGAGACCATGGAATAAGAAAGCCCTCCTGCTCCTAAAAGAGCATCGGCACTTGTTAACCTGCTTGGGAGGACATTTACTGAGGTAAGAGCTGTCCCCAAAACTGCCAGCACCAGAGCTGAAGAGGAGCAGAGGAAGTATCTGGGGGCCCCTCCGCTGTCTGTCTCAGTAGACCCCTTTCATTGGTGGAGTTCCCATGAGGCACCTTTCCCTCTCCTGGCTAAATTAGCTAAATGCTACCAATGCATACCTGGCACTAATGTTGCAGCAGAGAGTATTCTCTACTGCAGGAGATATAGTGACTTCGCAGAGGAGCAATCTAACCCCAGACCATGTTGATCAACTGCTCTTTCTGCAAAAGAACCTAGACATTGCTAATGATGGACAGTGATCCCTCACATAAGGAGAGCATTCTGTTGAGCACTATATTGTCACAGTGTACAACTTGTACAAAACGGGATTTTGTTGTGTTCATTTTTCAAATGGCAATGGTCTGATAAAAGTAAATGGCTGCTAGCCACAGCCGTTTTAAGTTCAATTAGGCTGAAGTTGATTGTAACATGTTCTGATTAAAGTTAATGAAACTGGAGAAGTAATCAAAATATTAGCATTTTGAAGCTACGGTTAAGTGAGAGCTCTGTTTTATTTTGTAGTCTCAAAGTTGAGATGTGCCTGGATATTCATGTTTGAAGCTACTGATGAGTGAGTGCTCAAATATTTTATTTTTGTCAAAACTTTCAGATGTACACAGATGTTTAGTTTTGAAGCTACTGTCAAATGAGTACTCAAATGTTTATTTATTTAGTTACAAGTTTGAGATGCACTGAAATGTTTTATTTGTTTTATGTTACCAAAGTGAGTACTCTGTTTACTTTTGTATTCTCATGAAATTGAGATGTACTCATTTAAATTATATTTAAATTTAATAATTATTAAAATTTGAGATGTTTTCAAATATTTATTTTTGAAGCTACTGATAAGTGGGCACTCATGTTTACTTTTATGAACAGTTAAATATTTATTTTTACATATTGATAAATGAGAATTCACATTTTCTTTTGTTGTAAGAAATCTGAGACATTCTCAATTTTTTATTTTTTAGGTTACTGGTAGAGTACTCAAATGTTAAACTTTGTAGCCACAGAAACTTGAAAAGTATTTGCTTTACTTTTGAAGATACTATTAAGTGACAAAGAAATGTTAAATTTTGCAAGGTAAGCAAAAATAAATGTTACCTCTTTGTCAAAAGTTGGCCTCTGTGTATTTACAATTTTAGAATCACTTGATTGAACCTTGTAAGGTTGCATATTCTTAAACAGATCCAGTTTTCTTTAAAGTAATAACAATAACAATTTCTCAGCTGTTTGTCTAGCTAAGAGAGGAATGTAGTTAATCCTGGAATTGGCACCCTTTGTTACTTCAAGAGTATTGATTGCGAATCGAGAATCAGTTCGAATCGAGAATCGATTCTGAATCAAATCGTCACCCCAAGAATTGATATCAAATTGAATTGTTGCAAGATTTACATCCCTAGTATCAAGCTAACGTTAACGTTACATCTCATGGCGTCTACAGATGACCAGCGTCAGCTTCCACCGGCCGCTCCACATTAACATCTACATTTAGTTCGCATGGCCCCTTATATTTATGTGTTTCTCCAATGACTTAGAGGAAAGAAACCAGCAGACAATCAGCCAGCTGGCTGTTTCATACTCCGTTGGCTCAAATGAAATGTAACGTGAAGATGCTCGCTAGCCTGTCAACTAGCTGAGAAGTTTGAATACTAAACTTCCATCTAACAGTGGTCTATTTGCCCCGACATTTTTTAGGCTGTAAGTGGGGATTTAATAACATTGTGTGACTGTAAGTGATGCTAGGAGTAACAAGACTGGCTTATTTTTTCATAGGGTCAGTTGAGAATGAAAAGACAGGGGGACAGGATCTATAACTTCTTTGTAAAGAGAAGCAAATCAGGCAAAGATAAAGCAGACAGACAAACAGAACTCAGCTCTGGCATTAGCAGTCCTGGCAGCCCCCATCCTGGGACTAGTCAGGAGAGAGAATGTCAGGCACAACACAGCCCATCATTACCAGGTCAGAGCATCTACAGAGGCAGTCACATGCTTGGTTCAGTAATTCAGGTTAGTTTTAGATATTTTGAAAGGTTGTTTACTGATAATGTGTGTTGTTTTTAAAATTGTGGTTGCATATTTGTTTTGATTACACTAATATTTTTATACAATGTAGCTCCATCGAGGGAGGACACAGAGACCTCTGCTTCTGACGAGTGAGCTAGAAGAGCCAGACCCAGAACCAGCTGTATCCAGCACTGCTTTTGCTCTTCCAAGAGGACGCAGTGGTAGGTCTACTTACCTGAAACCTGCTAGTTAGCTGCAGTTATCATCTAATAATCTTCTGGATCCCTTAACTGTGTTTCCATGACCATTTTATTTGTATTCCAGATATTTCAAGATCCAAAGAAGAGGGTCCTGTTCAGCCACGTCTGACAGAATTCCCCAGAACTCAACATGGAACAAGGAAGAGGTCATTCAACAGCTCATGGTACAGTAACAATTCTTGGCTTGAACGCTCCACCCTTTCAAGACTCTTCCTACTGCTTCGCCTTTAGATGTTTTTCCCTGCCTAATGCACCAAACTCTGCCTTTGCATCACAGTCAGGCTTCTTCAATTGGAAAAAGGCATTGTCCAAGGGGTCTAGGTTTAAGCTCCACTCAAAGTCAGCGTTGCATATCAGTGCAATGTATGTGTGAAGTCAGTATGAAAGGGCTAATGAGATAAACACAACCATGTTAAATTCTATGAGCTTGAATTGACAAAAGAAAGTAGAAGAAAATCAACATTATGTGAAAACAATAACAAATGTGCTTCTTTTGACGACAACCCAAAATATAGCACAGAGGGGTCATTGAGAGTCTGATGACTCCAAGAATAAGGGAAACTTTTGGCCATATTAGAAGACATAGCAAAGCATGGCCAATAAACTGAAAAAAAGGCTGGATGCATGTGGCAGTGCAAAATCCACAAGTTAATACACATTGTTAATAAGCTGCAAGTTACATACACAGATCTCATCTCATGTGTGCTTAATATGTACCTAAATATATTTCAACATTTAGAGACCCCGATTGCAATTGATTGTTTGAGAAACCAATTCATTGTCATAGTCTGTGGACCCCCTGAAATAGCCTTGGCTATCCTCTAGCCACCCAAAGGATAAAAGTCTAGGTCCACTACTGGTGACGGGAAAGATGTTTTTTCTCTTCTGCAGACCTGCTTCCGCATGAGTTTGTAAGAGTTAGGGGTGGAAAGGGTAAGATGTAATGTGAGTGGGTATATGCAATGGCTGCTAGTGGAGTGATAACCATGACTTAGCCACAGTGGCAGTTTTGTCAGAACCAAGGTTATTATAGTTAACTAAAACTAACTAAATAAATAACACTAACATTTGAAAATTATTTCATTCATTTCATTATAACTGAAGCTAAATATAAACTAAGCTTTACCAAACCCCCCCAAAACTAACTAAAACTGACATAGTCAGCTTAGATAACTAACTTTAAAAAATACAAATAGAGACAAAACATCCTTAGTTTTAGTCTTTGACACAACCACGCTGACTGGCACCTACACTTAAGTCTGGGGAGTGTAAAATTGCCTGAATTGATTGGTTAAGACTTCACACAGTGGTAGTTTTATGTCTGGAGTTGTACTGAAACATCATCATTATTAAATAGATAAATAATCAGTGAAGAGTAGCCTGTTTGAATATGTTTAAAAAAATGTATGATGTCCACTCAACCCTGACTTGTACTGTATCTGAAAAAAAAAACAAGACTAACACTAAAACTAATAAAAATTAAACTAAAATGAAGCATTTTTGCAAAAAAAAAACAAAACAACTAAAGTAACAAACCAGCAGTAAAAACTAATTAAAACTTAAGTGAAATTGAACTCAGAAAGTGAAAATGAAGTAAAAAATAAAAACTAATGAAGAAACCAAAACTGTTATAACCTCAGTCAGAACTGAACAACATTTCTTTATTTAAACAATGGCAGAGAGCAACACTAAAAGTGTTTGATGATAGAAAAGATGTTTCTGCTCTCTCCTTGGTCAGCTTCGTTGTGAGTTTACAATCGCTAAGTGTGGGGTCTGCCGCTGTATCCACTGGCTGCTGCCGCAGTCGCTGTTAGCTCAGATGTAGCTGCAGGAAAGCAGCTGTTTAATTGGAACTGGACCACATTTCTTTTAACAACAAGAGCAAAGACCGACACCAAAAGCTTTTCTTGGCAGAGAATACATTTTTCCACATCTCTTGACCGGCCTTGGAATCAGTTGTATTCACCGAGGAGCTCCGCCACAAACAATTTACTGCAGCAATAACCTGTCGGCTCGGGAGAAACGCATGCGTACGTCATTTTGTCTCGCTGCTGTAATTGACTGTGACAGACAGAAGGTTCCTCCAATCACCTTCTGAGGATTTTTTGAAAAGTCCTGCCCTTCCCAAGCGCTTTCTATGGGAGGTTTCCCAGATGAAAGTGAGTATCCATGAAACAGTCAATCTGGCGTGTCAGGTTATAGGATTTTGTCTGATTAAAAGATAAGCTCAAAGACACATTCTATTTTGAAATGATCTTGTTCCACTGTTCTCAGAAGATAACACTGCATAAAGCTATGTGGATGCCACAACCAGTATGCATCAGAGTGAATTAAACCGAATTATTCTGTATTTTGATTAATCATCAGTGAGTCGGATCGTAGCGCAAGTTAAAATTCAAACTGAATCGTTTTAAGAAAGAGAGACTGACACCTACTAGAAAGATTTTACTATGATTTAATGACACCAAGCTTTAGAAATCAATTACATTTATTGAAGTTATGATGCACAATTAACAAATGTCTATGATACGCCTCATGCTCAGGATCCTTGAGAGGCTAATGCCCATCTCTCTGAGGCTCCTGTACTCCCCAGGCTTCAGGTACACCATCCTGCCTCTGAAGTGGGGCTGCTCGAACAGCAGCCAGTGGCCGTCGATCACGCTGCAGGACATGCAGTCAGACATACGGAGGCGCTCCATGATGTTATCGCAGTCATCAACCAGCTCGTTGCTCTGACCAGAGAAGTTCTCCCTCTCAAAGATCCTCATCCTGAATTGTCCCCTGTGCTGTTTTAAAGAACCAAGGACCAGTTGCAGAGTTAAAAGGAGTTCTTTCTTAGAGATTTCTTTGTTTAGATCTGATTTTAACCTACCATTGGGATCAGACGGCAAGACCTGATACCACTGCTCATTCCCATCATGCTCATGTTATCAGCGTACTCGCCCCTCTTCATGAAGAGCTGGTTCCCCATGAAGTTGGGGCGCTCATAGACCATGAAGCAGCCGCTTTCCACCCTGCAGGACTGGCACCTGCTCAGGACGGAGGTTGTGTCAGGGCAGTCGCTCATGCACTCATAGGAACGACCCTGGAAGTTCCTGTCCTCGTAGAAGATGATCTGAAACCAGTATCGTAGAATTTTAATGACAATTTGCATTTGTACGATAGTCGTATTGACTTAAAAAAATATTCCTACCTTGCCCATGTTGATTGTGGTTGCTTCCCAGATCTGATAGAACTGCGATCTGACTGATGCCCTGCCAGTCTGAACAAGTTTCATATATACCTGTCCAGTGACAAAGACAGTGTGCCCCTCTATTGTTCAAAGTCCTGACCCAGCACACACTATAGAAGCCTATAGAGTTTTGAGTTGCTTACCTATCTACCAACACAGTCACAAGCTCTAAACAGAATATTCCTTTACCAAGAATGGAGCATATTTTATGCGTCAGTTATTTCATTTGGTTATATGCCAGTATTTAAGTACATTACAAACAGCTCATGGAAGAAGCCCGATGCAACTTTTGCTTCTATAATTGGAGGGCTAAATGACCTCAGTAACCCCAACTACTGATCCTGCCTTGTAATTCCCATAAAACAAAAGGTTCCAGCCCAAAGTTACATTTGATAATGCATTAATAAACACTCAGTACCCTTGATGTAATGGACACTGGTATGGATTCAATTCAGACAATTTTATTTATCCAGTAGGAACTTCATTTGAATTAAAACAGTTGTGCAAACAATCATAAAGCTACATTGACATGAAACTGTAGACCACTTGCAGGAAAGAAAAAAACAGAAGCAATTACTGGCATTTGGGGTTTCCAGAGTATGGGCGTTGTGTCAACATATTTGACATTTGGTGACCTCAAATTATTGATTGCAGTTTGCTTGATACATTTATAATGTTAACATTCATTGAATTGTACATTGATTTCTCTGTATGCCAACAGTCTCCAACAACATCGATTTCTGTGTAGTTCAAATATGCTTGTCTTGTTGAGGTTCAGTGGACTTCTACATGTTGTTAGACATCTTCAAAAACACCAAGAGATACTCAGATGATGTTAGATTTAAATTTTGATCATTAACATAACTACGACTGGCAGTGGTGCAGTGGTCCACGCAGAAGTGGGTATGCTCTGAATGTATAAAAACTTTAATAGGTATACTCTTTCTTGAGAAGTGGGTATACTCTATGGGCAGACTTCACCTACACTTTTGTCCCTGCCCTGCCATGAAAAGAGGTTTTTGCTCAGGTCCACGAGTTCCTCTGTGTTCTGTTGACAGACCATATCCCCAGTTCAGACAGGCCACTTCCTCCTCACTGAAAACAGCCATAACCAAATCCAGCTCTTCTGTCTAATAAACGTAGCTTGAAAATCCTTGAGTTCAAATCACAGGTCCATCAGCACAACTTCCTGAACTCTTTCAATTTTTTTTTCTGATTCCCCCACTGATACCACTTCCCTTTTGGTATTGGCCTGCTACTTTTGGGGGACGCCCAGACTAATCAATTTGATTTTGGATGTATGTTAATGGGATCTAGAGGCACATTCAAAAGGGATGAAAGTGTCTGATTTAGGGAACTCAAAACCATAAGCTGCACTGTTTTTTACAGTGATTTCCAGTAGGCCCTGGTCGGGGTTGGCTCAGTGTGAAGTGGCAAATATGTTAGTCAGCAACCAAGACTATAGTTCTCTACGGGGAAATAATACACGCTGATGGGTATCAAGCTAATGCTTTAAGGACAGGATATCTTGGGGTCTTAAACATGATTAAGGCTAAAAAGGATTTTTATGACAAAGGGATGGAACTAAGATAGCAGTAATATGTAGTCCAGAGCGTATTGAGTCCAATGGCGGTTGACTCGCCAGGTGATCTATTGCATGGTGAAACTTAAGTCTGATTTTAAGGGCTTTGATTGAAGGTAAAATAGAGGAATTAAGCAGCAGCCAAAAGAAGTTTCTATGGGGGTTCAGCATCTGTTTAGTATGCCTCTTAGGCTCTTCTTTTTGGAGGACTGGAGGGGAAATCCAACTAAGAGGAAATCCAAAGGAATATCAAAATCTTGTGTATCTTGGTGTATCTGGTTGTATTAGCTGTATAGCACTTGTAGCGATGATTTATCCAGTAAATGAAGAACAGATCAGTGAAATTTGAATTAAAAAATATGTGAAATTCAGCAAAAGTAGCAGCTTTTATCAATGTGATTAAAACAGAAATACAAACGATAAAAGTAGCAATGCTTAGTCTAAGCTGAGGAAGTATTGACTGAGATACTTCATCATTATGACACTGTAAAGGTTAGCCAGTAAAAATAATTTGTCTAATAATTTATTCTATAGTGTCTTTATGTTAGGATCACATTGTTCCAACCATACCCAAGTAGTTCATTATCTATTATTGTGCAGGTAAACAAGCCAAGCCTCTCTAGCCTCTATAACTATTCACAGAACTTTTTAAACTTTGTAACTACTTAATTCAACTCTTTGTTACTTTATAACTTAAGTATAAATAGCATGTTTTTGTCTTAAAATTTTAGGAATCCTTGGGAACAGAGGCATTTGAACTATATTTAGAAATGTACAGGATATGGGATTCTTTAAGTTTACTTCACAGACTTTTTTTGGGGACTCACTGCAATCAGTTTAGGTCTTTTGTGAAATTATTTGTCCTAAATTTAAAGATTCACTGTGTTTACTGTGTAAAATAATATATAGTACCTTCAATTTATAACACAACCCTTGATATTAATTGTTTGGATATCAATTGTTTTTTGGCCACCATGTAGTCTTTATTTTTATGTAAATTCATTACACATAAAGATATGCCAGTGTTTATGTAGACCCACTGATACCACTGGTTTGTTTTTTTTCTGCTTTGACCCCCAAACAGCCAGAGAAACAGTCAGAGTCAAATAAAGTGAATAAAGTTATTAATTTTTTATTTTTAAGAAAATTTTAGTTGCAGGAATCCATGATACGCCTCATGCTCATGATCCTTGAAAGGCTCATGCCCATCTCTCTGAGACTCCTGTACTCTCCGGGCCTCAGGTACATCATTCTGCCTCTGAAGTGGGGCTGCTCATACAACAGCCAGTGACCATCCATGACATTGCAGGATTGGCACTCAGACATGCGATGACGCTCCTGGATGTTATCACAGTCATCAGAGAGCTCCTTCATCTGACCAGTGAAGTTTTCCCTCTCATAGATCCTCATTCTGTATTGCCCCCTGTGCTGTAGAGAGAACATTCAAAACAAATTCAGACCAAACATTGAAAGATATCCGAAGGAAATACAAGGCTTTAAATGACTGTCTTACCACGGGGATCATACGGCAGGACCTGATGCAGTCGGACATTCCCATCATGCTCATGTAGTCAGCATACTCGCCCCTCCGCAGAAGGTACTGGTTACCCATGTAGTTGGGACGGTCATAAACCATGCAGCAGCCGCTCTCCACCCTACAGGAGTGGCACCGGCTCAGGTAGGAGGTCAGCTCAGGACAGTCGCTACTGGTCTCATAATGACGACCCTGGAAGTTCCTGTCCTCGTAGAAGATGATCTGTAAGCACAACAATAACTTGAGTACAATTGTCATTAAGCTGCCCCCCTTTTGTATTCTGTGTTTCTTTTGTAAGTACCTACCCTGCCCATGGTCATGATTGTGTTGTTCCTCAGGGCTGCGTTGTGGCTGCTGTGTAGTCCTGTTGGTGGTTACGGTTACTTTTATACCTGCTCAATGTGAAAAAAGTATGTAGGGCTTCTATTGTGCAAATCCCTGAGCCAGCAACATGCCATAGAAGGCTTCTGAGCAGTCAGGGCGCTAAAGGGTTATTATCTAGCACTATACCACTGTGGTGAAAATGCATGTACTGTATACATGCAGCATTGTTTTCTAACAGAAAGACAATAATGGGAAGCTTCCAACTGTAATATGACCCCTACCCTGACCCCACAGAGCACTCGTTGTTTCAACGAACTTCTAAATAGTAGAAAGAACAGCCAGTACATTTAAGTTATCCAGAAATATATCCACTAGGAAGGTGTCAGGTTAAAAAGAGGAAACACATCTTCATAGTTTAGCTACATAATAGGATAGTGATATCAGATCATGTAAATATAACTGAGGAAATGTAAGAGTTCTAGATCAGGCTTGAATAAATCAATTGAATGATTTTTAACTTTACTTAGACCTTAAACTTTAATTTTTCATAGATTTTAAAGTGGTGTTATGCCTGATAACTACAGCCTTGTTGTTGTTTATAGTGCCACCATTTTTTTTAGTAATTTCACCTATTTTTCCCCCTGTGTAGTAGTTTTAAAAGAACCTAGAACAGCAGTTACTCAAATATAAGTCATTTGGTATTAAGTGCTAATAATCCAGAGTTATTTTTGCCATTAAAAGATGGAAGATAAAATGAACTAAATATCTCTATATATCATTTTGGAAGTGTTGATTTTCTAGCATCATAGAGTATCTTCATGCCATATTATATGGACCTATTGGAGACCAAAAAAACTTCTGGTTTTACCTTAAATTAACGTGGGAAAAAAATTAGACCACAAGCCTGCAGACATTGGAAATCCGCCATTTTCATTTACTGATTGGCAACCAGTAGCATCCAGTGAGTTTTGTTCCATTTGTTTTTATCTCACAAGCAGATTTAAGAAGTTACCAGATATTTCAGGGTATAATACCCATCTCTGTTGTGTGTTTGAAGTCTGTAAGGCAGGAAATATGAACCAAATATGTTAGTATCCATCGGGTTATGGTGATTCAGAGGCATTTCATACTTGGATGACACTATCAATGTAGAAAGAGAGACTTTTCTTTGTTTGATACAGGGTTTTTTTCTTTGTTTGTTTTAGGTCCCATTAATTCATTTGTGAACTAACCTTACAAAATATATCATTCTTTGAGGCACTGTGGATTAATATTGCAGTTTAAAGGAAAATTACTTTACTTCAAGCTATATTTTTCAAACACATTAACCTTTAAAAAATTTTTATTTTGACCACAGGCACAGCCATTTAAGAATTTTCTATTTTGTGTTACAGAGAGATTATTGCCACAATTAGAAAAAAATCCAAGGCAACTCTAGTGACTTAAACTTTATGAAACTAAGTCTTTAGTCCAAAAACTATGCCGCCCTTGTATGGAATCATATCAAACAATTTCCTTCCTAAGCTCAGGTATCACATTATTGTTTGATATGTCTTTTCAATGACATCTAAGCTATTTTCTTTTTGCTATTTTTGCATTCAGAATGGACAGTGAGATATGCACTTCTCGAAGTATACATTTATGTAATGGTTCATGATAAATATGGCTCAGAATATTTGGTGCATTGCTTCTAGGTTTATCTTCATAGTGTGTTGTAATGATTGCCTCCATTAAAGCATGCCTTGCAGCAACCAAATGCCAATTTGTAATTTGGAATATATTTTCATTTTGTGCAATTCTTGTCAACCAATGAGAGATTCCTGCCTCCTGTAACATAAACCCACAGTCCACACTTTTTGTAAAATGCACCTCAAATTGCTTCACAGTTAATAGAAAGTGTAAGGAGTCTGAAACTTACATTTGATGGTGGAAAAGAACCCCCCGTCATCCTTGTTTGTTTGTCAGCTTGCTATAAAGATTTTTTATCAGAGCGTTGCAGTTATCACTGCTGTTGTTTCACTGATCACCCTGCCATTTTCATTCTTTTTAAAGTCATTTAACGGTAAAAATATAGTTAACACAGCTATTTCATATGGGGTTTTAGGCAGATTCCTACACTGAACATAGCCCCAGTGGATTGTGGATCTCTTCAACCTTACACACCATAATGAGATTTTATGCCATCTTTTTCTGACATTTTAACTCCTGTTATACTACATATCAGTTTCCTTCATATTTATTTCTGGTGTACTATCTTTCATTGAATCTTAATTTAATTTAGTGTCTTTAATTTCACTCTATGTACCTTGAACAAACAATACAGTTTCACGGATGTATTGCAAACATCAGGGAAATCATGCACAGGCTCACAGCTCACATTTGCATTCTTCGAAATTCATTTTATTTCATCATAAAAGACATTGGACATTTCATAGGTCAAAGAAGTCCTGACTTGGTTGGGCGTTAACATTTATTAAAATCTCAACATCCAGGATGCTTAAAATTCCTGCTAATTTCCGTAATTCCGTGTTGGTACTTCAAATTTTATCCAGGCTTTCTGGTTTCTCTTCAGAACTCAAGAAAAATAGTAAGATTAAAAATTCTTTATTTGTGTCAAATGATGACATTAATTCGCCTGTTTGATTATTTTCTTTTAACAGGAGTCCATGATACGCCTAATGGATCCGATCCTCATGTCCATGGGACCCATGCCCATGTCTCTCATGCTTCTGTACTCTCCAGGCCTCAGGTACATCATCCGTCCTCTGAAGTGGGGCTGCTCGTACAGCAGCCAGTGGCCATCCATCACCTGAGCGGACTGGCAGTCGGACATACGAAGACGTTCCTGGATAGAGTCGCAGTCGTCCACCACCTCATTCATCTGGCCTCCAAAGTTCTCCTTCTCGAAGATCCTCATCCTGAAGGGACCTCTGTGCTGTAAAGCAAGTACACAGCAGATTATAATCACATGTTCATCCTCCTTTGTTTGGTTTTTGATTTAGAATTTAGAATGAGGACAACTCATAAATCCAAAACCCTCATACCATGGGGATCATGCGGCAGGAGCGGATGCAGTCACTCATGCTCATTCCCATCAGACGCTGGTTATCAGGGTACTCTCCCCTCCTGGCCAGCATCTGGTGGCCCATAAAGTTGGGGCGCTCATAAACCATAAAGCAGCCGCTCTCCACTCGGCAGGAGTTGCAGCGGCTCAGGTAAGAGGTCAGCTCTGCACAATCGCTGCTGGTCTCATAGGAGCGACCCTGAAAGTTCCTGTCCTCGTAGAAGATAATCTGAAATAAAACAGTACATCATTAAAAAAATGTTTTAGCCTTGAAATGTTTTGTGAAAAGTAGTCTAAATAGGAAAAGAAAATGTCCTCTTACTCTGCCCATTTTGCTGTCCAACCCGAAGCCTGATTGCACTGCTACTTCCCTCAGCCAACTCAGGGCCACTTTTATATCCACCATGATAGCTAAATGATGTATAGGGCTATTGTGTAGAATATCCGACTCAGCAGCCCAGCATACAGGCCTATAATGTGTGTTAAATCGGTCTGTAAATGGTCATTATTCCAGACTGTATGCTGCTGGTGCTGTGCCAACTATGGCCGCTCTTCATGGGGGGGGGGGGACAGGTGGGTGACAGGAACGCAAACACGTCAGCTGTGATTCTTTGTGTTGTCAGTGACAGGACTCACTCTTTGTGCTGTTCCCAGCAGCAGTCCATCAGTTAAAACATACATACAGAAAAATGTCTTTATTTGAATATATCTGACTTAAACCTAACTGAAAATTAGACTTTTATGCCGTGTGTGTTCAAAATGAATAGGAGTATAAAAAACCTTTATGCACAACATTTCCTTAACTTTAAAAACCAGCTGTTCTTGTAAAATCAGATTGACCAAATGACATGATATGATGAGATAGAACTTAATTGACCCCCAGAGGGGAAATTCTGGCATTACAGCTACACAGAATCAAAATAGAAAGTGGTAAAAAAAAAAAAAAAAACAATGAAAATAAAAACTAAAATAGGAACAGGTATCCTAAATAAAGAGGCCAGTGTATTTTATTTAGATCCAACTTTTTTCAGTTTTGAGAAAAACAAGTAAGAATTCTGAGATTAAAGCCATTCTGAGAAAATGGTCAGAATTTGACTAACTATATTTCCAGTATTCTGACTTTTTGTAGCACAATTCTATTTCCCAAGAATTGTAAAAGTTGTGATAAAAAAAAAAAAGCTTTTAGGTCAGAATTTTGAGTAATTACTCATTTTTTAAAGCTAGAATTCTGACTTCAGTGTCAAAAGTTTGAATTGTCTAACATCAGAATTCGGACTTTGATCCCAGAACTCTGTCTGACTTTTTCCCTCAGATTTCAAACTTTAATCTCAGGTTTCTAACTTTATTTTCAGAATCCTGCCATCATCTCAGAATTCTAAAAAATGTCTATATCAGAATTCCGACTTTTTTCCTCGGAATTCTGACCTTAAATGTCAGCTATTAATTTGTTTCTCAGATCTGACCTTTTTCCAAGAGTTGGAAATTTTTTCATTTTTTTTTCAGCCAGAATTCCGACTTAAATATCAAAATTCTAACTTTTTTCCATTAAGAAGTCTTTCTCCAACCTCAGAATTCTGGATTTATTCTCAGATTTCTGACTTTAATTTCAGAAATCTAAGTGACTGTTCTCAAAACTTGTATATTTTTCCTCAGAATTTTGATTATAGCCTCAGAATTCTATCCTTTCTTGCAATTAAAAAAGAATGAATCTCATAAAAAAATAATATTCTGTCAACCTTATAATCTTTTAAAGTATTCTGTGCACCAAATGGCAAGTTTAAATGATAAGTGATTATGTAAAATGATATAGTATTACTTTTTTCTGGTTTCAGACTTTGTTCTCAAAATTCTGACTTATTTCCCCAGAGAATTTTTAAACTCCTATTGTTAACTTTATTGCTATTGCTAATTTTGGATGCTGTAAAAGCATTTGATTGACTGTTGTGGTAGTTTATGTTTGATACCTGATGAAGCATTTGGATTTGATAACAAATTTATACAAATATTGAACATAATTCATAATCAACCAAATGCACGCGTAAGGGCCAATGGGACATTATCTGACATGTTTGACTAGTAAAAGTACAAGACAGTTGGCCCCCTGTCACCACAAATATTTGCCCTGTGTATGTAGCTCCTGGTAGAAAGAATAAATAAGTGGTTTAAAAATGGAAGAAAATGAACATAAATTAGTATATATGTGGATGACGTGTTAATTTCCCTTACAAATAAATCATTACCAAGATTAATGGAATAAGAAAATAGTCTTTTATCTGGATATAACTTAATCTTAATAAAACAGAAGCGATGACAAAAGGTGAGGAGATTGACATCGATCTGAAGAAAAGTTATGATTTAAAATGGAGATGTACTAAGATAAAATACCTGGTGATTATGATCCCCAAAACTTGGAGTTTTCAGCAAATTTCACCAGACTCATAGAAAGTATGAGAAGAGCTGAACAGTTGGAAAATTTAAAATCATCCATATTTGAAAAAATAAAATCCATTAAACTGACAAGACTACCAAGATTTTATTTTTATTCCAAATTCTAAAAAACTACATAAAACAAATCATATAGGTTCTGTACCCATGAAATATGCCAACAATTCTTTGCTGGTACTCCAATATGGCATGACATTTTGAGGCCCTATCTGTGTTTACCCCCTTATATGCTACTTTTGTTGTTGTTGTTTTGTTTTGTATGTCCCCTTTTTTCCTGTTTGTATTACTTTCATGGTTAAACCTTGCACTCTTCAAAAAATAAAGTACAAAAACAAACATTTCCCTCAAAGAATTTTTACTTTGATATGGAAATTCTGACTTTATTCTCTGAAATTCCACTAACTTAATCCAAGAATTTTTATTTAATCCCAGATCACAGACTTTTTTCTCAGAATTCTGTCTTGTTCTGTCAGAATTCAAATCTTTTCTGGCATTAAAATCAGACATTAAAGTCAGAATTCTGACAGGCTTTTTCCAAATGTTGACTATTTTCCAAAAAAATTGAAACAAAAAGTTGTCTCAGATATTTTTTCAGCCAGAATTCTGACTTTAATTTCAAGAATCAAACTGACTTTTTTCTCAGAATTCTGCCTTCCATTTATTCCCAGCCATGCCATGAATGAACTGGTGGAGGAGAAAGCCATATTTAAAAAGGGACAGCATTAATATGATAGGCTAACATTGAGGTAGTGGAGCAGTGCTACTGGATAGGGGCCACCAGGTGATGTGAACAGCTGATTATGACATGATAATGAGTTAGGGAGTGCATGAATAGTGCAGAGATGAACTATTAAACACACATGGAGAATAAAGTCTTCCTGACTGACCTTACGCTAAGCTTTATTTTTCTTTTTTTTATCCTCTTAATGTGAAAGATTCAGAGGCTGATGAAAGGAGCCATATCAAATTTATTTGCCTAATTTTTATGTGTAATATTTTTTCAACTGTTAAACAACTCTGCTGAGGAAAGGAATGCACACCACATCTCTGAGATACTGGAACCCTTGGCATTTAGCATAAAAAATAATAAAATGTGATATAGAGGCTGTGATTAATCATTTTTAATTTGTTAATCATAAATGTAATAATATGAAAGTATTTGGAATCTGTGCTCTTTTTGCCCTCTTAAAGTGCAGAGAATGAATGACAACATCCTGATAATTTCTGAAGTTATAGTCTGACTCTATTAGAAATACAAGAGAGAGGAATACAATAAAGACAAAAACAACTAGAAATATTACCATCTTTAAATTTCCATAAATATGCCTCTGCATTTATGCATTTTTTTTAAAAGAAATTATTCCAGTTGTAAACTTTAACATATAATTCCTACCATATATATGAAAATCTATCTTCAACATAATGTATAATTATTTAAGAATAATGAACTCAGTTAAGTTTTGGTTTTATTTGTTTATTAAGGGACAGTGTACAGTGACATTAATCATTCTTATGTAATAATTGAAAAAATGCTGCACCAGATTTAGCGAGTCACTCTTTCCATCTGTAGTCCCACATAGAACAGGTGCAAGACATGCATAAAAGTCACACCTAGGAAATTAAAACACCTGACAAGACAAAGTACCTCATACACTGTTGATTGTAACAGTAAACAGTAACTAAGTAAAAAAAAAAAAAAAGGCTTAAATATTCAACCAATACAGTATTATGCATTAGTTTTCTGCATTTTTGGGCCAAAAATTGAGGCTACAGTAGGGCGAAGATGCTGGAAGAAGGATTGACACAACCCAGGTCATGCTCAGGAAATCTTTGCATATTACCAGGAGCTCTGGATGTCCCAAGTGCCCTGAAAACTGCTGCTGGTGTCTAGGCAGGTATTTACAGGTATGAAACGGCCCGGACAAAAGAAATGCTGTCGAGCTCGTCCTTGGCTGGTGGGCGGCACGTGTGACGAAGTCTGTCAAGCTGGCCAACCTCCTCCTCCTCTCCAGCCCTGGGTTGTGGCACATTGATCCTGTCCTTAGTACATGCCAGATGCTGAGGCCTTATAGAACCATGGCTAAACGCTATTCTGTGAGTTATAAGGAATGCAAAACCATTATCATAAAAGGACTAGGATGCAGTAGCGTCATCATAAAGATACAGGGAGGCAATAAACATAGCATGAACAGTATACAATAGGCAGCATTATGAAGACCAAACACATGTTTAAAATCATATCTGTTCTTAAGGATGTCTTTGAGGATGTAACATCCTAATTTTTTTTGCCCTAATGATAGATTTGCTGGTATTTTAAATCTAAATTTGCATTTAGATTTGCATAAAAATGTAACTGCCCAATAAAGAAAACCTTTACGGACCCTCCTTTAAATTTCCCCTCGACACTCCTGAGTTTGGGCTAAGCCCTAGACTCTAAACACTCTAACCACTGTCAACAACTGTAGTTTCTTTCAACACTGATACTCAAATTAACCTACAATTTCTTAACGGCTTGGTGCTTCTTTTAAAGTCTGCCTACAAATTCTTTGTGTCTCCCCTAATGATACAATGCGTTTTCATTTCTTAAATTCAAAAGGAAACTAAATATGCCAAATATCTATTTTGATTATAACGCTGTACGTCTACAGTAGCAAAGGCAAGTGACTTCCTAGAAAATACTAGCTGTTAAGAATGCTCCCCTTAAAAACTAGAGGAATATGAGGATACAGTGTAGTTAATTGTGGGCTCATTAAGTAATCAACACATCATTATAAGAGAATCAACAAACCACTATGGAATCGATAATCAACATTTTTAGGAAGCCACTATGCCAGTAGGGAATCAGCACATCATTATTACCCTTTGTTTTTGGGGTTTCATCACAGGTTATTAAATACTTATGTAGTGTTGGCTGGTACTGATGATTGAATTTTGAGCTATAGTCTGTTACAGATTTCATGCTGATTATATCATGCATCCTAAATTTACTATATTTGGGCCTTTTTAAATAATGAGCATTAACATAGACTACAATCTAGACCAACCTCTCTTAAACTGTGGCACCCTGGGGTACCTTCTGGCATTATCAGGGGTGCCTTGGAAATGCTTTCAATTCAACCAAGCATTACATCAAATATGCAGATTATTAACTCTACTAGTGTGAAAAATTAAAACTGTCCCAAGTACTCTTCTCCAGAAATCGGGATCAGCAAATGGATAGGCTTATTTCAGTTCAACAGGTGTGCCGAAACGAAGTGTGTTTTCAAGGTCTACGCAACTCTTCAGTGAAACTATAGGCCTTTTGATTGTTTTAAGAGGGTTTTTGAGATAATTATTTCTTGTCAATTCATGTATCCCACTACAGTCATATGTTGGTTTTGTATTAGTACATTTTGATGGGGTGATTTTTCAAAATTTTAAAGGGTGTGCTGCCTCAACTGAAAAAAAAAAAAGAATTAAGAAGTGCTGCTCTTTTTGTATGGAAGATAACATTTTTCTAATTGTTGGAATGCAAAAAAAGATGAAACGACTGAAGGAATGTGAAGGGCATTATGTTTCCCTATGTAGGAAATGTGCTATATCAATAAAGTTCAACTTTGACTTCCAGGTAGGGATGCACAGATACCAATTCAAGTATTAGTATGTTAGCCAATACCAAGCCTTAGTACACATCCCTGTACTCATAAAACACTGCAGATGCTGTGCTTGGTTTAATTTTAATGCATGATGTTAGCCTCTCAGTATTCAAGTATGTAGTTGAAGTTGGCGCCATGTCTTCAGTTTGTTGATATCTTAACATAAATAAGGATGAAGAAAGTATAGGGGAATGAAAACTATTTGTATTTGGTACTGGCAGATGTAAGCACTTGTATTCTTTCTTTGTCTAGGAAAATGTGGTGTAGAATGCATCTCTACTTTCAGGGATACTGCCAGTTATCACAGGCCCCATGAAAAGACATTACGCTAGGCCCCACCACCACTGCTAATACCAACCCTGCACTAATGCACTCTGAAAAACAAGGCATTTAAAGAATATAGAAAACTTTGACAACCTCAGCATACTGGGATGTAACCAATGACAACCATTAGTTATTTTTTGTAATTGTAAAAGTATTCAGATATATACGCGGTATTGCAACAAAATAATGTTAATGTTCCTGTTCTTGTGAGAATTAAACCACATGGTTGACAGTCACACTGAGTGTTATATACCAAAGGTTGAGTATTCACAAACAACTGCTGTAAGTTTCCAATAAGTTCTGTCTGAAAACTGAAATGTTTTTGCTTAGGCATCGGAAGATGATAAGCTTAAAAGTTGAGCAATGCATCAACTTGAAATTTTTGTTGGAACTGGACAAAAAAAGCAGATGTCAGAACAAAGTTAGAATGAAGAGACCACAGCTGTGGAAAAAATAGTTTCTTTCTTCATCGAGACAAAGCTCCAGCTCACACTGAGCTTTCAGTAATGATGTTTATGAACCAAAAACAAACCACAGTGATGATCACCCTCCCTATTCACATGATCCAGCACTGTGGGTCTTTTCCTTAAATCAAATCTGTGCTCAAAGGAACATGTTTAGAGTCTGTGTCAGAAGAAAAGAACATCAGAGGTTCTGAGACAACTGTCTGAAGAAGACCTACTGCCAGGGCTTGACATTTACGCCCGCCAGTTAGCCAAATGCAGGTGGATTTCGGCCGTGGCGGGTAGCAGCGTGACTCTAACTTGTCACGATGGCGGGTTGAATTTATCAGTGTCACAACTTATGCTTCACTCTGAAAGTGCTTGTCAGTTAGCCCTTATGATTTAGACTTGTTACAGAGAGGCTATTCGGCACATAAAAGCTCAAATTTCCCTCCAAAATAACAGAAAAGTGGCTGGTCTCTTCATCTGTTTGTGCGTTTTTACGCAGCGCCAAGGGCTTTGATGCTGTATGATACACATAAATGCGACACTCACAGACATATACAGACACACACTCGTACTGATGTGTTGGTTAGACTGAAGGCTTCTATCTATTTAGGGAAAATGTTTCAGAATTTGCAGGATAAACTCAGACCTGAACTTTCTCCTTCTGCTTTAAAGTGCCTCTCTATCCATGGAGGATCATCGCATCAGCACTGTTTATGTGTGGTTGTTTGTGTGTGCTCCAGCTGTGTGTCTCTGTTGCTCGTGCGAGTCAGGGTGGGTAGTATGTCTAAATATTGTTTAATTAATACTCCACCTATATTCTTTGTTTGTTGAGGGCGATCTAAATGATAAAAACCTCCTCAAAGGTGCACATACTTTAAATGTTATTGAAACTTTTAAACCTTTGTATATTCAGGGTTAATTATAAATTTGCCATAAATCGATATAAAAGACAAGAGAAACTCCGAAACTTTAAATCAGTTCATTGAGGCTGTGAGAAACAGAGGCAGAAGGATTAAAGTCTGTAACTGATCACTTAGGAGTCCACGAGAATTTAACTGAACGAGGATTTCTTTTATTCCAATATTATACATCAGTTGTTTAATGTTCTCCAAATGTGAGCTTCATGCACCAAATGTATGTCAACTTTTATTTAAAGAGATATTTTAATTAGTATTAGACACATGTATGAAAATATTTCCTCCATACAGTATAGAGCAGAGGACAGGAGAAGTTGGACACTTAATATTCTCTGGTGGAGATTTGTCAGAGTGAAAATTAGAGATGTTCTTGTAATCTGCTGTAGTTTTTTTCTAATAAACAGCCGATTAAAAATCTAAGAGTTTTGACTCTTAGATGACTGTCTCTAACAGTCTGACCCATATCTCAGTAGTGTGCTGTTTCATACGTACAGGGAGAAGTGCTTTATTAAAAGGAGAGCTGATATTGATCATATTGGTGAGGGAAAGTAGAGGATGTGTGTGTAGAGTGTGTGTGCCAAATTTGGCATATAGCTCAGAGCTTCCAAAGACCAAAGTTGTGGCTAGTGGAAATACTGAGTGGCTAGAAAGTTTGCAGAACCACTAGCCACCGTGGCTGGTGAGAAAAAAAGTTAATGCCAAGCCCTGCCTACTGCACTGCTTTGATAAGTGTTTTGAACATAAATATTAGCCTAACTTCTTAATTGCCATACCTCACAGAACTGAAGCACTGAGTTATGATTATAGGTCCATACCGCCTAGCTCTACCTGAATGCTACTTATATTGCAATAAAAATAAGTAAATATCGCAATTTTATTGGATAAGTGTGAACAAAGTCCGTTAATAACTTAATATAAAAAAATGGTATATCATCACATTTTTAGGACATCTGTCATCCATGGGCCCTTTGAATTGTCCGAACTTTTCCTCGCTCAGTTGGCACCTTTGTTGACTTTGCTCCACTTGACTTTGACCTGACTGTATACTATTCAAAAATGTGATTTTTCTTGTCAGGTTAACCCTGACTTGTAGGTGTTAAAATATGTAGGTGTCCTAAAATAAGGTCATTTTTGTCTAGAATTATATCCATCCCTTGGCTGCACAGTACAGAACAGCAGCAAACAGGTTAAGTTAAAATATGTGTACTAAATGCAGTATCTATGTGTTTTAATGAGCTAAAAGTTAATTTGTGGTGTTTAAAAAACAAAAAGATGCACGCTTGCTTTGATGTTTATATGTTACTGCATGACATGAAATGGCCTAAAAGAGGATTTTACAATATAAACAAATGTTTGCCTTCTTTGGTAAACTAATATATTTGATCTAGGACTGTCAAGATTAATTGCATTAATCGTGATTAACTACAGTCTACAAGACGTGCACAACTAATCCCAGGCTTTGTTGTAACTTTTCCAAGAACTTTTGTTAATCTAAGTCAGCATCTGCCTGCAGCCACAATGATGTCAACTTATGCTGGCCTTACACCTAACCACTTTTCCAGCTTCCAGCAATTTCCAATTCGAAGTTGAAATGAAAAAAAAGGAGTGTTGCCAAAGTTATGGAGCGCCCTCTTGATCTCAATCATTAGGTGTAAGATGGTCATAAAACTCAATCCCAGCAGTTTTAAGGCAGTCTTTCTTTAGTCTTGGGGTTACGACAATATCAGTTGTATTGTCCTTGGTCTTTGGTGTTATTCAAACTGTGCTTTCAGTGAGGCGCAAATCCACAACCAATTGGAGCCAGTGTTTTGCGTAAGCATGTCAAAACGGTTACCTTTTAAAAACACAAACGTGAGCATAGTTCAATCTGAAGCTGCTTACTATCCACTCGGAACTCAAGAGATGGAAAACTTTTTTGCTCAGAGCTGCAGTCAGATCTTTCTGCACCTGTGTCTGTATTATGTCTGACATGACAGGTCCAGTAAATCTCTGTTGGGTTTTTCAAATTAAAAGCCCAATCACTTTTTTCCTTTGGTGAGAAAAAAACCTGCGTTTTCATACATGACTGTTGACTGGTTATTGCAGAAACTTGCAAAGTTACTTTGTTTTTTTCTCAAAAGAAATCTTTTTCCAGTCCTGTAGTTAGTGACCCACAGTCTTTGCCAAATCTAAGTCTAAGGCTAAAAACTCAGTGACTTGCTGACAAACTGTCTTTAGATGTGAAGGAGTATCAGTCTTTATAAAGTCTTTGAAAAGTTTAAGCAAAGTCCTCTAATGTAAGGCCAGCCTAAGTCTGCCACTGCTCCTTAATGTCTCATTTCACTTTCACAAAAACTCACAGTGGACAATTCAAAAGTCACCTGAACCTCCTGCTATCAACCATTTACCTTTTTACTGTTGATTTATTTTTTTTTAGTCATAACAAGTTCTTTTTTTTGGTGAAGTTAATGTTAAAATCTTCAATTTATGTATAATAGTAGGCCTGTATCCAAATTATCCTTATTTTAAAAAGGTAGGAAAATCCACAATGACACAAACCAGTTTTAAATGCAAATTAGTGCAATTTGTAAATGCTATAAAAATGGTGTGATTAATTGTGATTAACAACAAATACCTGAGATTAATTGTAATAAAAAAATGTAATCTTTTGACAGCCTTAATTATATCTAGTAAGACTGTATTCTATGCAAATTGTGCACAGGCTTTTTAAGAACAAGTTAAGCAGACTTCACTTTAAGGTACAAAAAAATAATGTTGTTTGATTAAGCACATACTGACATTTGAAAGTATGATTCCCTTCTGTGTTTTATTTATCAATTCCTATTAATCATTCCTTTTTGTGGGCTTCAGCAGGAATCCACAATGCGTCTGGCAGAGCAGAGTCTAATGTTACTGTATCCCGTGTCCCTGGGGCTCCTGTACTCTCCAGGCCTCAGGTACGTCATCCTGCCACTGAAGTGGGGCTGCTCGTACATCAGCCAGTGGCCATCGATCACGTTGCAGGACTGGCAGTCAGTCATGCGGTACCGTTCCTGGATGTTGTCACAGTCATCCATCAGCTCGTGGCTCTGGCCCTGGAAGTTCTCCCTCTCGTAAATCCTCATCCTGTAAGAGCCTCTGTGCTGTTGGTGGATTTACAACAATGATTTAGATTGAACTTTTGCTGCCATGATGGTTGGAAAGGTGCACTTTTTGCAGAGTTTGCCATGCAGAATTTATGGAGTTATTTACTGAATGATCCAACATTTTACAGCACTGCAAGAAAATTAATTAGAGTAGCACTTCATTCACAAGTTAGAGTTTGAGTTCAATATTAAGTAGGCCGACATTTAAAATTCCTTGATATAAATACTCAACATTAATTTATCTCATCATTAATTTATCTTTAAAGGAGTTCTTACATACCTGAGGAATCAGGCGGCAGGATTGAATGGAGTCACTCATGCCCAATGACATGTGATCAGAGTATTCCCCCCTCCTCAAGAAATACTGGTTCCCCATGTAGTTTGGGCGATCGTACACCATAAAGCAGCCACTCTCAACCCGGCAGGAAGCACACCTGCTCAGGTAGGAGGACAAGTCAGAGCAGTCGCTCATGCACTCAAAAGAGCGACCCTGAAAGTTCCTGTCTTCGAAAAATATGATCTGATGAAAGAAAAACAGCAAAAAGAGATCATGAATATGTCTTTTAGTAAAAATAAACTAATGTTAGCTTTTATTTTTACCCCTTTTGTTGACAGTACATCACACAATAGTTTTTTTAATCTTCTAGTCGATTCTCTACATACCTTGCCCATGTTTGACGATCTGGGTTGGTGGGAATCTGTCCAGCGACCTGCAGCTGCCAGCCGGCTTTTATACTTTATACACACTGTAACTGGGTTTTGTCATTCAAATTATGTGGAAGCTGATGAATAAGCAGCTCTGCGATCACTGTTAATTTCATTTCTGCTATCATGATCCAGAACAAAGGGAGGGGAAATGGATGGAAGATAGAAGGGAAGGGAGAAGAGGGGGTTGCAGATTTTTTATATTAGACTTATGGAGGTCAGTTTGATGATAGTTATAATGATTTATTTGAATCTGTTTCGCATGCTTTGTTTGGATATGTCCCTTTTGCTCAGACCACTGATGTCTTAAGAGTATGGACAACATACCTGAAGTTTACTTTGGATTCCTTAACATTAAAGTCTTCCCCAAAGATCTACTTATGATTAGAGTCCGAGAGCATATTTGACAAAATACTTATGCTGCATTCCATTTGTCATTGTGACTTGTATTCCGACTTGTTTTTCCAACTTCCGACCGGAAGTGACAAATGGAACGTCTCTCCAAGTTGTGTTTACAACTTGTGAACTCGGTCTCGCACAGAGTACCTCGACTTTGACGTCCCAACATGGTGGCACAAAGTATTAGGTGTAGTAAAGACTTTGATTTTGACCTGTTTTCAGAACCCTTTGCTGTTTCTCGGTGCATTTTTAGAAATAGTAAACACAGCACTACCCTGCGGTTGCATGTTGTGTGTAGCAACAGTCTTTTAATACATGAAGTACTGCGCAATGTGTTGTTTTAAAGGTTCAACGGCCAACAACTGATCAATGATGCTAAAAACAATGACAGGCTAACACAAGAACGACATCTGTCATTTTTCCAACTTTTTTGTATTGATATATGTGAAACACATACATGCATACTCACAAACATTTAAATGATTCACCTGTGTATACACCTATTAATACACTATATACATAAATACATGGGGTACCTAGAAAATAATAAAAAAAAACACATTTAGGAATTCACTAATGTCCAGAGTTTACATTGCTTTTTTGTGTTTCATTCCATGTAGTGAGCTCATATAATACTGTATTTCCATTTTAATTGTTGTATCTTTTGTAACATTTAAATCCTTTATGCTTGTAGATATTATATTTATCAAACAATACAAGTAAATTCAAATTATAAGGCTTTTGACAGTTTCCATTTCTATTGTCATAATAAAAAATTGCATCCTTTTTTTTTCAACTGAACTTTGGAGCCAGTTTGCACATTATAGAGTTGCTCTACATCCAACCAAAATAAGCGACTATGGAGACACTAATTTTTTCCCAACTTGTAGTGGTTATGACAAATGGAACGCAGACAATTGGAAATCCGTGTTTGCAGACGAATGTGACATCATTCCCAGTTTCGACTTCCGAGGTAAATGGAATGCAGCATTAATCCCCTGTTCCAGATTTTGATAATGTCGACTTTTGAGGCATCCCTTTCAGTGCATACCCTAGTAAAAGTAAAACTGTGTCCAGTTATATACAAAATACTCTGTTTAAAAATGGGAGAATAGGGCAAGTACATCCACCACATATCAAAAAACAAGACAATAAGATTAATTCATCTCATTTTTTCAATGAAACCATTCATTTATAACACAAAAGCACTGAAATAAGACCAGAATAAGCTTCTTAGCCCAACGGCGTCTTTAAAGGATCTTTCAAGAAAAGTACCACGTTATGTGTAATGGTGCATCCTGGAGTCCTAGAGGTCTAAGGTTCAGCCCAGTAAACCAAAGCATTCTACATCTAAACCAGTTGCTGGTTGAAGTATGCCATGTTCAACCATTTTTGCAAAGTCAGCTGAGTATACATCTAAAGAAACTATAAAACCTTATAAAATGACAAAGTAGGGGTCACTTACACCTGTTTGCTGCCATGCCTTTTCTTGCATGTTTCCATGGAAACCAATAACCTGTCAAACCAACAGATCCCCTGATTTGTGTGGCCAGTTGGTGCACAGCAAGAACAGACCACTTCACTGCAAATATCTAAGTTGATTAGGTTTAATATCATCATCAGTTTTCCAAAATATGGATTGCACTGAACCTTCCTCTTTTGCAGTATTCTCTAATTTTATCCTGCAAATAAAATAAAGATAACTTATCAAATAATATCTTGCCCCACATGAAATAAAGAAAACGAATGTAGAATTGCATTAGAACTCCATGAAAGCACTCCACAGAGCTTTGTGTCAGCATGGTTGTTGGCCTTTATAAGTTTTGTTTTATGCAAATTTTGGCAATTCTTTGATACAGCCTATCAAATGTGAACAAAGGGAAATCAAACTTCACCAAACCATTTTGCTGATATGCAAATCAAACTAATTTAGATGACAAAGGCTTCCCCTCGTCTGCACATTCTGCATTTCAATATAAACCACAACACAGCTGCAGCTGGTTGGGAGGCAAGTGATACCACCAACAATGGGGAAGGTAAGGAGCAAATCTCATTTCTAAGTTCTCCGTATCTTAGGGCCTGCTGTGCAAGTGTATGCATCAGTGTTTGACTGATAGTTTACCAGGGCTTCTCTTGATTTCTTTCCTTGCAGATTGTGTTCTTCGAGGACAAGAACTACCAAGGGTGGAGCTATGAGTGCAGCACTGACTGCCCTGACTTGCGCTCGTACTTCAGCCGTTGCAACTCCATCAAGGTAGAGAGTGGCAGCTGGGTTTTGTATGAGCGTCCCAACTACACAGGCAACCAGTACGTCCTAATCCCTGGGGAATATTCTGATCCACAGAGGTGGATGGGATACAGTGATAGCATCAAGTCGTGCCGCTTCATCAAAAATGTAAGCTAGATAACCTGTAGACACTTGTATAAATGTAAAGCGTTGTATGTCATTTTTTGTACTAGCTGTCTGATAACTGTTGGTATACTGATGTACCAGGCTCATTCAAATGGGGTAAACTGGCTACACCAAGGTATCGATTGGCTGAATAGAATACAGTCTAATCGGGTAGTAGGTTGCACATTTAACACAATTTTTCAACATTTCTGGGTGAATTATTTGTCTGAGAGTGTCCAGCTCCAGTAAAATACCAGCGAGTACACCAACCAAGCAGTAATCAGATTAAAGCCAACACAGAAAAAGGAGAGATAAAAGGCTCATGATTTGGCAGCACGGTGCTTTATGCTCACGCCCATGCACATCAAATATTGAGAGAAACTAGGAAAACAGCCAAGAAACCCATTTGTAGAGGTGAACTAACAGAAAACAAGGAGCAGAGTGGGGAACCAGTCAAACACTAAATACAAATATAATTCACTGTCTTTTTCATTCTCCTGTCTTTCAAGGTTTACGGAAAGTCCTGGAAGATCAGATTCTACGACAAGCAGGATTTTGGAGGTAAATCTGCAGAGTGGGTTGAAGATTGCCCATCAGTCTACGAGGCCCTGAAGTGTCAGGAGTTTTACTCCTGTGTGGTTACGGATGGTGCGTGGGTCCTCTACGAGCAGCCCAACTATTACGGACACCAGTACTTCCTGGAACGTGGCGAGTACCACTGTTATACAGACTGGGGCGCCACCTCACCAGCTGTGGGATCCTTCCGCATGATCAGAGAGTTCTAGAACAACAGCAAGCAACCAGGGCTCTGCAATGAGTTTCATATAAACTGATTCCAACAGAACTGTAGAATTTTGAAGAAAATAATATCAAGAACCTGAAACCCTAGAACAAACATCCTTAAAAGTCAGAAGTTCCAGGTTCCTTCTGTTAGTTCTGGACTCTGGAGAAAGTTCTAGAATCATTATGGAAACTCATTGCTCCAGAAGGATACAATTCCAAGAACCACCTAGCCTTCCCCTTAACCTTCCCAATTTGAACTCTGTCCCTCTTCCCAGAATCATGTGTTGAACTCGAATGAATAAAAGCATTTCACTCCCCTATCAGTTCTGTTCTATCTGGTCTGATTTGAATCTTTTCAGCACAAATCATCAATCTTGTCCATTTCTATCAAACAGTAAAACTTGAACCCAAATGACTTCACAAGACATATTAACTTAAGATCTTTCTGGTCAGCAGATCCATGTTTATAGAATTCAGTTTATTATCTTAACTTAACATGCTAAACATCATGTGTTACCATTGGTACCCTGCACTCAGATCTTTCTTTCCTTCAACCACAGTGTGGTAGACAAAGGTGGACTCCTGCATTAGCAGGCTATTCAAGTTTCCTGTCATCTGCATGTGTCTCATTGAACAAGTCACCACAGTGCTACTGCTTGCCTGGACCCACCTTTTGTGTTTGCTAGTTTCTATGTGGCTTTTTTGGTTGGCATTTCCACCGTGGATAACTGAAAAAGAAAGCTGTACCTTTCCTGGAGCTCTTGTGAAAACAGTGTTAGCTCTTTCATGATAGTGAGCCCGGCTGTTGCTATAAAGCAGGCCTTGTTAGAATGATAAGCTTGGCTAGCTAAGCAACAGCTGCAGGCAGAGATGATGAACTCAAATCAGTACTGAACTTTGACTCTTGTTGCATCAGTTATGTTTTCTATTTGTTAAAAAAGCCTTGGCACCAACATAGACCAACACGCATATAGACGGATCAGTGTAGCAAGCATGGTGCTCTGTTTGTGTGTTTTGGCTGGCTTTAAATGAGACAAGGACTGTCCAAAACCAGGCCAAAAATCACAGTAAAATGGACATTACTTAAAGTTTTTTATTTACTATCCTTTTTAAAGGTAATCTTGGTTTATTCGTAACCTGTCGTTTTCAGCAACTTTCATCGCAGTCTGTTTACTGTGGTTAGTTTTGCTTGAGGTCACAGGACAGCAGCACTGAGTTTGGTCAGAGTAATGAATGAACTTTGTGGTAAAGTTCTGGTGAGCCAAGTGCATAGACGTCCTGTTTGATTAGATCAACCAGTAGAAGTAGTCTTAAAGCAGTGCATGTTTAATGTAGTTTATTGGAGATGTAATCACCCAGATGCCATTGGTGTCTATTACTGATTGAATGTATAGAGCATTGTCCATTCATTTGTTAGATCATGTGCAGAAGTGCAAAAATGATTTGTTAGATGACGTGCATGATGCTAAATGTTGATATTTCGTCAAGTATGCAGCCTTGTTTGTGTGAAGTTTGATTGATGCATGCATGCTACTATGTGTTCGTTCAGCTGGATTTGGCTAGCGTAGTGACTGAGCGTGATGTTGCGATGCTATTTGCTGGTGCAGTTGCACTACAGATCTTGACAGACATATTAGTACTTTAGAGCTATTCATTAAAGCTTGAGACAGGGAGCTTGAAAACTCTGTGGTCCCAGTTGTATGGTCACTCTTTCCCTGCATTCTTTAGGATAATCTTCTATCTTAAACGGCATATCCATGCGTCTAGAGTGAGCTCTTTCTGAGCTGTACTTGTTGCCAAGGTACAAAGTTCCCCAGATCAGTTAAAAGTCTTGGTACTGAAGAGAATGAAGGATTAGAAGACTGTAACTTACACCAGCACAGATAATGGAGTAAAGTGAAAGATAATTTGTAAAATATGTATTTCAAATGTTTACAGAATAAAAATGTTGGTTATATTGATTTTAATGTCAACATATAGTCATTGAGGGAACAGCAGAGATTTAGGGACTTATCCCAATGTGATTGGATTTGCAGCTCACATATGTCAAAATCTCTTATTTCTGCACACCAGACACATGTTTTACACAAATATGTTGAGCCTTAAGCCAAACATGAATGGATAATTTACACAATAATCAAACACTTGGTATTTTTTGTGTAAAAAATACACCTGTAAGTAGACTGGATGCAGACTTCCTCATGCCTCGCCTCCAGTCAGGGCTGTGGCGGGACTCATTATCAGCCCTGGAGTTTCATGGCTCAGACCAGACCCCTTTAGCTCACAAACTTTCACTGAAGATTTATAAATGTGAATTAAGTATATATTTATTATTATCTGTAATTATATTTTTAGGCATAAAAGATTACTTGTAGCATTCAGATATAAATATTCAAACTAAACTGGAACCAATTTAGCATGCGGGATTGTTCACACACTGTAGGACAACAGGTGCCTGGGCCTTGTGTGTTACTGACAACAACAGCTCCTCTGAGCTCAGCACAGGGGCCTGACACTGATACTGACACATAAATCAAGTTTAAAAATTGTAAGAATTAGTTTCTCAATGAAAGCCAGTTTTCGTCATGAAATAATTTTAAAAATACATTTTTATCTCATAATTTGACTACCTCCTTATCATGACTTGGCATGGCATTCTTTTATGTTTACCAGGTTTTTCAGTTTAAAAGTCCTTCAGGCTTTTTAAGCACTTTATTATTTGAAACAGGAAATACTGTATTCTTGACATTAACATTCACTGAATCCTACCTGCCCTCTCATGGCTGTGCTGGTTAGCGTTGGTGGCTCTTCCTCACTCTCAGTGTCTGCAGTAAACTGGTTGAGGGAGTACAGCTGCTGCAGAGAAGCCACATGATGATGCTTTACACTTAGTTCTCAAAACATGTATCATATTTGCAAAGAGCTCAGCTATTTGTATTGCACAGTTAAATATAGGTTGTTATAAAGACTATAACAGAGGTTCTCAATTTGGGAGTCCAAGACACTGTGAGGGGGGTCGCCAGATCCCCTAAAAAAACAGAATATTTTAAGATGATTTTAAATGGTATACTGTATAATTTTAATGAAAATAATGCATAAAATTGGTTTAATGTAAAATCAAGCACATTCACTTTGTGAATTTTATGCTGAAATCAAGGTAATGTTTAAAAAAGATCTGTTCTGCTATTTCTATTTTTTTTTCTTGTATTTATCTGTCTTTGTGGGTATTGTTGTTATTATTTAATTTGTATTTGTTTTTGTTTGGCGTTCAATTTATGTCCTGTATTTTTTGTCGAGTTTGTATCCCATTGTTTTGATTTAAATTAATAAACACAAACAAACAAACAAACCAACCAAAAAAAAAAAAAGAACTAAAAAAAAAAAAAATCTGTTAAAGTAGATATGCACACTGGCGTGCTAACAGTTTTCTTCCATAATTTTGATTCAATTGTTGAAAGTATTTATTTGTGCCACTTTTAACCCCCCCCCAAATAAAAGCCATCTTTGTCACTTCTAAATCATTTCCACCAATTGTTCCCTTTGTTGACCAATCATTGCCATGAATAAACCTTATTCATTACTTTTTACACCCATTTATGCCTACTGTTAAGCCCTTTTTGACAGTTTTAAACCATCTCTGCCATGTCTGCCTTAGTTAACACATTTTTGCCAGTTTAGACAAATTTTTACAACTTTCTAAATCACATTTCACCACCTTTCCCTCCTCATTTTTGCCCCTTTTAACCAATTTCTGCCACTTTTTAATCTAATTACACCACTTTGTTTAACCAAATTCTGCCATTTTTAAGCCAATATCACCACTGTTAACCATTTTTACCACTTTAAATCCACATTTTTGCCACTTTAACCCATTTTTGCCACTTTTCAATTCAATTTCATCACTTTTAACCAATATTTATTCTGTTTAAGAAAACGGATTTACATTTTTAAGACGGCTATATACTCTGGCACAAATGAGTTAAAAAATAAGATTGTTGTTCCTTTGATAAGAGTTGTTATTATTCAGGAAAAAAGGATAGATATCACAGCGTAACTTTATAATGACTCCTTGGGCCCTCAGTATGACTGAGCCCCAGAACCCCCCCATCACGGATGGCCTTGTTCATGGCTGTGTTCAACCACCTTCAGGTACAGTGGGGGTCCCTGGTCTCTCACACCTTTATTTTGGGGGTTGCAGGCTGAAAAGGTTGAGAGCCCCTGGGCTATAACATCATACAATTCACTGGGATGAATCACAAACTAGGACAATGGTTAGTACAGTGTACATCAAGCTGCAAACTTGTAATAAGAAGAAAAAGTTTTGCACATTTGGCCGTGTCATTCCATTTTTTAATCTAGCTATTTCACCAACTTCTGCTCTACTTATTATCCATTGTTCTCTTCTCATTATCACCTTGACTGTCTTGGGTCGAGTGGGTTAACAAGTGACAAGGAGAATGCGGAAATATGTTACAGTAATGTTTCCAGTCGGAGGGACACGGACAGTCCTCACTCTCCCTGACCAAGTACACATGTTGGACTCGGGAAGGACTGACATGGAAGATGCAGGAAGAGAGAGAGAGAGATGCAGAAGAGTGACAAGTGAAGTTTTGAGGGGAAAAGCAACTGGAACAATGAGCTCCCAAGCTTGTTTCTAACACTGCTGAGTGTAGCCTGAATTATCTATTTAACATCACTACACATCGCCCCCTACCAGCCCACTCCACCAGGAATTTACCTGGTTTTCTAAATTAGCCACTCTAGGCCTGCTTCCAGCTGAAAAGTCATGTGCATTGCGCAAGTTAATATTCATGCAAAGCCAAGAATAATCTTAAATCCAAACCTATTAAATATCTTGTATCTTATTTATCAGTATCTCAAAATAAAATTGATTCATTAATATACCTAAACTGCATCCTGAAATGTCAATTAACAATTAATTAACAGGTGGTGCTGGAACAGGGAAAATAAGGCCTATAGCATTGTGGAACAGCTCTGTATGCTTCATATTCCCTTTATTCAAGGAAACTTCACTTAGGAAACAAGGAATCTTTTCCTGACACAGGCAGCAGTTGACCTGAAAACTTTAGCCCTGAAAAGGCCCGCCCCCTTCTTGTTATGATTGGTCAGTGAGGGAGAAGAGACACTGACGAGCGTGAAGCTGTTCCAAAGGTTGAACTGGTTTCAGCTGAGAGCTCTGTGAGCGCAGCGACAAAAACAGCTGATACCGAGGGCGATTTTTCCACTCAGGGCGCTGAGCGGAAAAATCCCTGGACCATATTGGCTCTGAATTAGCTGTGTCCACATTGGCTGTGGACACAGGCCAATATACGATACTATAAAAATCATCTTTTTGGAAACCTAATACACAAGTCCTGATTTGGGATGTCTGCAGACTCTTTGCTGTCAAATGAATAAGCTAAAAGGTGTTTGTACTTCACAACAACAGTTAAATTATTTCAAGCTGAGTGGAAAATCCTTATTGGAGACTAATTTTTACATAACCTCATTCACCACAGACATCGGGTCACAAAAAATGTCAGTACTTACATGCAATGATATTTCTACCTGACAGACGTCTTATGTCAAATCAACATGCTGGAGCCTATGGAACGACTGAAAACTGAATAGAACAGTTTGTATTTACTCATGTTTGGCATTGGTTTTAAAGGTAGTAATATATTGGACTTTGGTTTGGTGAAGAGATTAAAAGATGGTGACAAAGAAAAAAGAAGAAGCTGAAAAAAATTTTTGAATGAAGGTATCATGACAGGGTAGAATGCCTGGATTTTGCTCTTATCTGACTGTACAACTATCCACATCCCATTGTTTGCAAAGTTTTTGCATGAGGAGTTTGAATTTGTGTTTGTCGATATGGCCACATTAGAGAGGCTAATTTCTAAAATGCTACTTGAGATAGGTTTGTAAGTTTCTAACTTGAGATTGTTAAAAAAGAGAAGACTTTTGGGTGTATATTGACTCTAAATTTATCTGTTTACCTGAAAAATAACTTGGGCTGGATGACTTTCTGCTTCTTTTAGAGCTACTTAACATTACACAACAGTGACACTGATAAACAATACAGCCTTACATTATGTCGCAGGGATGTACACTCTGGCTTTGCATTGTTGCTCCTCTGTCTCTTAGCCTTAACAAATAGTACTGATATGGGCTAGCTGGCTTCTTCAGCTCCAGCTGAAGGCTGCTGTGTGAACTTGTGCCATGAAGCCATATATACTTCTTGTGAGAGGACCGCATCCCACTGCCCAGGATACATAGTGCTGAAAGCAGGCGCAGCTCTTTGGAAATCGGACAGAGACTGTTGTTCTTGTTAAAATTTTATTTTCTTCTTGATTAACTTAGAAACTTCAGTTTTAAGTTGGAGAAGGTGCATACTGTTGATTTGAAGCTGAAGGCTGGTGTGTTAATAATATACAGTTTTGAGTTCTGTGGTACCAAGAATTGAAATTAAACAAGAACTTTGTAATGAGGACTATGGGACTGTTTAATAAGAAAATAAATAATTATTGATAGTAGCTAGACATGAAGGGGAACTTGAAGAGTAACCAAACCCTCAGCTCAAAATTGTGCATTTGGGTATTTAGTAGTTTTAGTGATGGATTAACTAAAGTCAATAAGTAGTGCATTCATTTGTCTTAATTATCTTGTGCTTTATTGTCCCTTCAGCACACTTTCCTGCAGCATAGCATCCTACTGCATAGTGATATAAAATAAGCCCACCACTGCTCATAAATGTTTCATTTCACTTAAAAAAATCTCAGTGAACAAGTCAAAAGTCAATTGAAGCTTGTGTTGTCAAATATTTACTGTTTAAGTGTTGCCTTATGTCCATTTCAACCCAGAATAAGTTCATTTTTCCATAGTTTGGCTTATAGTCTGATTTAAATACAGAAGCAGGTTTATATACAGACAGAAAGTCGTTTAAGAGTAGTTTAGGACGGTAGAAAAAATTCAAAATGAAACAAAAACAGTTCTAATATGCAAAATAATGGAATTTTTAAAAATGCAATGAAAGGCTGTGATGAATTGCCATTGCAACAATAGAAACTTTTGCATTTACAGCCCCAGTTGGTAGTAGTGGTGTTGATCAGTTAGGGTCTGAAACTTAAAGATTTGAGCACAATGTATCTAAATTATAATCTTGCAAAGCAGATGGAATTGCCCATTTCCGTGTTTCTCACTGGTGAATCCATCTTGCAAAGCTCCCATCTGAATAGACGGGCCCTATAAGAAAGTGATGGGACCAATCAGAAGTAAGAGGCAGTACTTTCTGGCGTGGTGGAGTCATGGCGCAAGCAAGCAGCAACAAGAGGCCGGTGCAATTATGGCGGAAGAGATTAGCATGGATGCTGCTATAAGATGCTGCTCAGTTTTAACTGAACTTGACAACATTTCTTCGTTGAAAGAAGAGCAAAGAACAGCATTAAGTTCTATTTATGTACTGACATGTCTACAGTCGCCATGGTTTGCGTTATGCAGTTCTCTATGAGTGTACATCTCGGTAGCGGCATACACCTATGACATCACATGTTTTGTTTCTCTGATTGGCCCGTAAAAATATGACAGACAGAGCGTTCATCTAATTACCCTCCCAGTTCTTTTTTCAGAGACTCTGCCCTTTCCCAGACACAGTCTATGGGAGGTTTTCCAGTTTAACATGTGAAACAAATCTGCAAATTTTTAATACCATGATAAATACCCTACTGTGGACTTGTAAACAAGGTATTAACATACTGTGAAATTTTGATAAGGTTACATCCCTGGACATCATCCTTTCACATCCTTTTGAGAACTGGTAAGTCTACCTTGAATGATTCTGACATTATGGCTAACAATCAAATCCAATAGCAGCATAGATGTAATGATGTTGTGGCTGATAAGGGATGGTGGTTGTGTCTTGTTCTTCTCCATCCCAGCCCAATACTCAAGGTACCAAACAGCTGAACTGTTTTACACAACTGAAAATGGATGCACCCACAGTGTCATGAATGCATATTTCCAAAAGTCTGACAATTAAATGAACAGGGTGATTATTTGGAGGGGTGCATGCTCAGTGATGTCACACTTCTCTGAGTGTGCTTGATGGTGATACTTATACAGCCCGCTGGTATGTCAGAGAAGAAAAATTGGCATATTAGTTGTTACAACTGTCAGCAGTTTGTAGCTCACACAAGACCTATACATAAAATTACATAAAGGATGTATTTATAGCAACATTTTTTACTGAGCAGTGGTATAGATATATTTGGCACTGCTAAACAACCATTGTGTGTGGAACGGCAATCCAGAGAGTAAGAACAATGGGGAAACTCTGGATGATATTTGAATTGTAATAACGGTTGCACGCACAGCTAAGCATGCATTTGGTAGTATTGTCTGTGCCATCTATAAAAAGTACTGTGTTAGTTACTGCATCTAGTACATTAAACGCCACACATGGAGAAGGTGAGGATTAAATATTACTGAATGTGTTCTTGTAGGTTTTAGAAATATTTGAAATGAATGACATTTAAGAGTTAGTAATCTTTGCTTCTTTTCTTTCCAGATAGTGTTCTATGAGGACCGGGACTTTCAGGGAAAGTCCTATTCCTGCAAAGGTGACTCAGCAGACTTGCATGGCTACATCCGCCGATGCAACTCAGTCAGGGTAGAGGGTGGCTGGTGGGTTTTGTATGAGCGCAACAACTTCATGGGCTACCAGTATGTAATTGGTCCTGGGGAGTACAATGACTATCATCGCTGGATGGGCTTCAATGACTGTGTCAGATCCTGCAGGATCATCAAAGGCGTAAGTCACGAAACAAACAGGAACATGAAAAAATTACAGTTTACCTTCCTTATCACTGAATTAAATTCATTTCTTCTGCTGTTTTGGTTTCAGGCCAAAGGGCCGCACAGACTCAGGCTGTTTGATCGGCCAAACTTTGGCGGGCAGTCCTTTGAGCTGACAGAAAACATGAAGTCCGTCCAGGATAGATGGAATCGACAAGAAGTGCAGTCCTGCAAGGTTCTAGGGGGCTCTTGGGTTTTCTTTGAGCATCCTAACTACAGTGGTCGCCAGTATCTGCTGGAGAAAGGAGATTACCCAAATTTCTCAGAATGGGGAGCTCTGAAGGCACTCGTAGGCTCCATCAGAAGAATCATACCGCTGTGAAAGCTCCCTGTATTGTGAAGAGTTGTATTAAATTTCTTGGATGCTTTTTTAATGACTGTGTGAAGGTTCATTCAGTTCATAAGAATAAGGCATTAAAAAGGAAAACAAAGTCATTACAAGTGCAGTTAATTGCTTCTTTTACCAGCATATCCCCACACTAGATTAAATTATGTTAAAACATGCATCTAGTATAGGGGTCAAGACTCCCCTGAGATAACAAAATGCATGCTGTTCTCCCATCATATTACACCAATCCCCCCATATTTCATGCATCTTTTAAGAGATCTTTCCTATTTATATATTTCTTTAAGCTTGGATAAAACAGTCCTTAAAACTGACCAGCATAAGTCATATAACAGGGCTGATTTAAGCTGTTTACTGTCATTATTATAAGTTAAACATATCTTAAAAAACACACTTAACAGCTCACACTGTATATATTTTGCTTACCTCTAATTTAGTGGGTACAGTAAGTCCACATCTCTGATGGGCATATATAGTTGATGCAGGGCTGTACTGAGGAAAGGAATTACTGCAGATCGTCAGCCTACAAGGTGGACTGACTTTTGACCAATGCGGAAAACCTGCACTCACCGATGCCTTCGTTTATTTGCATCTCTTAGCAAATCACAGCAGTGTGGCCATGAAACATCAGCCGGAAAAATCTAGAAAGATCAAAACTTTAAATGGTTTTGATACTGCTTCCTCCGTCTACAGCTCACTCCAGGATGTCCCCTCTCTTTCAGTATTTACTAAAGTTCCTTGCATTTTGTTCCAAACATTGCAGCAGTTCGCTGAACAGATCTGTTTGTTTCTGGATTATGTGTTATGTATGTATGTGAAGTCCTCTGGCGCCCCCCATGGGGGATGTACCACACATTTTGAAAACCACTGATCTAGTTTTTATAATATTATTATTAATAATAATAATAATAATAATAACAACAACAATTTTTACCTTTAAAACAGAGGTGCGTTGACAGTAAGCAGAATCACAATTAAGACAAAGCATTATAATACAACAAAAAAGACAAAACCCCAACAGCAGAAGAACCCATTAATGATTCAGCCAATAATGAATCCAAACATCATAATAACCCAGCAGGCACATAAGAACAGAAATCCAGACAGTAAGAATAGAATAAAAACAATTCAAATGTGGAGAGATTAATAAATCCGAACAACCCTACAACAATTAGAAACCTATAAACTGTAAAACAACAATAATAATTGTAATCAGGTAATACAGATGTAACAGCAAAATGTTTAAAACAGTAAAAGAGGAGAGAGGGGGTTAAAGCTCTAAAGTTAATAGGAGAAGTTAAGATAGAGGCTATTACAATCAAACCAAACATAAAAGTAGAGAAGAGGAGACATAAAAGCTTGATGATGTTTGAGGAAGAAGTAGAAAATTTGAATGGACATGAGGCCCCCACCTGAGGATCTGAGGCTGTGGCCTAGCTTGTAGGGGGTTAAAGTTCTACCTTGGAGTCAGACCCTTAAATGCTTTAAAAGTAATGAGAAAAATCCTAAAATCAGCTCTGAAACATATATGGAGCCAGTGTAGGTAAGCTAAAACTGGGGTGATGTGATGTTGTCCAAGTCAAATACATAAAATTCATTTGCCTGCCCTGAATCATTTATTATTTATGTTTACAGGTACATAGGGAAATACTTCCCATGGTAAAAATTCTGTTTAACAACACCACAGTATATGTTATGATAACAATTAAAGGGAATATTATGCAAAAAATGTCTAAAGTATCACAATTGTGGTAAAAAAAAGTGGGGTTTATATAGCCCTTCTGTATTAAAACCAAATCTGAATGCATTCCTTTTCTTGAATAAGGATGAACCTTTTTGTACCACATACTGTAAATCATCACAAACTACAGGTTTGATTTGAATTAAAAAAAATAAAAAAAAAAACAGGGGATTACCAAACTTTATCCATTTTTATGGTCCTTTTTTTTTTTTTTTTACTTTTGAACATTCTTTTCCAAGAATCCACCAAATCAGCCTTGAACAACTTGACCCAGAACCTGAAAATGAATCTTGTCTACTTTAAAAACTCATGGACAGAATAAAATATGTGACATACCAGCCATTCTAGCTTGCAGCTGTGTTTCGGTTTAGCTGTTGATTGTAGGAGAATACCTTATTGAAATGGCCCGATTCAGTTTGTCACCAAGAATTGTCATGCTGGAGTTCACAACTGAGAAAGGTGGCCCAATAAACTCAGCAATCTTGGAAACTATGCAATCTGAAGCAATAATCAGGTCTTTAGAAATTCAACTATCCAGTCCTTTCTTCCAGTTTGGCAGATAGACACATACATCAGAGTGTAATCAGCACATAGTGGCATAAGATCCTTTTAAATCTGCTGATAGCATGATCGTGGTTCTTAACCTGAAATTAGGGCCCATCCAGGAAGAGTGTGAGGCTGTGATTGCTTTGGGGCAACAATAAGGATATATGCATATGTTGACTACGATAATGATATTTTCTTACATTTACTTGCTAATTTCTATTAAGATCTTTTGGTAAGATCTTAATAGAAATTAGCAAGTGTGTAGAGACCTATTTTGCTTGGGTTTTATCAAAGAAAACAATTTGATTAGGAATGCATATACAAAGCAAATTATAAGGGATCAATACAGATCCCTGAGGCACATCACAGAAAAGGAGATGCTATTTTCCTGAGTTGTTTCTCAAATCTTATAGTTCTAAGAAGTTAGATGGACCTATTTAGACAATTAGACTATATAGCTCACAATTCACAACAATAAAAAACATGCCATTTTTTTAAATCAGAAATTTTAAAAAGTGCAGCAAATGTTCAAAAGACAAAATGACTGAAACTCTTGAACAGTAGAAACACATGTGCTACTTTCTGTTTTATTGTGATGTAGCACAAGACAAAATAAAGTTATACAAAAAACTAAAAACTTCTAATTTGCTAACTTTTATTTACATGACCTTATGGTTGAAATAATATAGGACCAAAGACAGATCCTTATGGCACACCACAGCTCAGAATATCACTTTCAAGGTAGACATGCAGAGTTTTATGTTGATTTAGGGGCAGAACACTGAGAGATGAGTATCCTATTGAAATGCAGGGCAATATTATTATTCTTTCTTGATCCAAAAGAATCACATTTTTAGAAGATTAACATGCCATAAAAAAAAAAAAAATCCTCAAAATGGCATGTACTTTAGACCCAGGGAAAAAAAATATTATTTGGTGGATGCATGACAGACTTGTATAAAATGGCTCAACAGTACCCTCTAGAAGGTTTCAAAAACAGCTCCCTTAGAGGTTTTATTCACCTAGAGATATGACATTTGGTATGCATCTTGATGAATGTGCAAAAAAGACTCTTGGCCCATACCCTAACTCAACCAGAAAACCTGCAGTTTAGAATGAATTAGCAACATTTTGTATGGGCAATTTCCAGTGGTCCTGGGGACTAACCCCCATCAGTGGGTTCATCCAGTTCAGCTGAAATTTTGTTTAATGATACTAAAGAACTTATTCAAAAAGCCCTGAGCCCTGGGCTCAAACCGCAAATACAACCATGAAACTTGGTTGAAAAATGCCTGGTGGAAACGGAAGATAAGTGATTCTGATTTTGTTGGTAAGTGTAAAAAATCAACATGTGCTGAACCCTCACATCAGCAAAGGTGTGAGGGCCTGTTGATCGTTCTTGCAGCTCAAGTTTATGAGCACAAACCACACAACAACTCTTATGAGCACCAGTGTTGGGTCTGAACTTACTCATATAATGAACTAACATTTTTTATTAACTTAGAGATAGGCCTCAAAGAGTTTAAGTACCCTGTTATGGCCATAGGCATCCCACCTGTCAAGACCTAGGCCTTAAAAGCAAAGTTCAGAAACATCTATGGTATGCTTTTCAACATAAAAGCTTGATCTGTTTTTTTCTTTTGTGACACTATGATCCTTTCATTCTGAATTCTTTGAGTGACTTTCAGAGTTGTTTAGCTCTTTCTCAGAATACGGCTGAACAGTCTTTCCAGAGTACAGTCCAAAAAACAGTCATAAAACTCCTATATATTAGTGTAATGATTCATGGCTCCTCACTCACTCCTGTATAGAAGTTGTCCTTGCAAATTTTAAAACCAAGATATATTAAAAGTTCTATTTAATAGCCTTAAGTTTGGTAAAACTTGCATGTAAAAGATATCTGCAAGAGTACTCCTTTGATTGTGTATGTATTAAGTCTTGGGCTCATGGCCTTTATTTGATAGGAAAACTGAAGAGAGACAGGAAATATGGGATGAGTGAGCAGGGAAGACATGCGCCAAACAACGCCTGGATTGGGAGTCAATTCTACAACCAGTGCCTTGAGGTCTTGAGGCACCTGTTCAACCACCTGAGCTAAACCATCACCTGAGAGTTCTCCTTTTACTGAAAATAAACTGCTTTGTTCTTGAAGTAAAGAACATGAAGTCTTTCCTTATAAATTCTGCAAACATAAGCTCAGTTGCGTCTAACTCTTACCCCTCCCCTTGCTTTCAAGTGCCTCCTTTCTCACTGAAACAGAGTCAAAAGGGTCATGGTGAAATCTTCCCCTATGAAATGGGACAACGCTTCAAGTTCATGATACTTCATTAGTTGCCACTGCATGTATGTACATACTGGGCATTTCTACTACAAAAATGCTTGGTCAAAAACAAAAGTCCTATAATGCTTTGAAAAAACAAATAATATTAGATTGTTGTCATGATGTTCAAATCTTGCTGATGATTCAAAGGGGATTCTGGGAGATGACACTTGGCTTGAAGTTTGGTTCCCCACCTCTCCAGTCCAACAACAATTGGGATGTTCTACCCCAAAACACGGGGGTAGGGCTAGGTGGTAGAGGCCAGAGGTGTTTTGGGAGTCAACTTGTGTTTTCTGCAGAGTTCGATGTGAGAAAAGCCTTGAAAGTTAGAAAGTACACTGGTCATTTGTGTATGAAAGGGTTGTAGATCTAGTCAACATTAATCATCTGACACATAATTTCACAACAATAAAGTTGTGGCAAGAGCGGAAATGCTGGCCAAAGTGGCAAGGGGGCAAAAAAGTTCAGGGCAACAGTAATGACCGGATTGTGTGCAAGCCAAAAGAGAAAGCGATGTCATATTTTCTTTAACATTCAAATAAACTGGCTCCCAAAATAAACAGCTATTATAATATCTGATGGATTGTTTAGTGGACTTTCAGATTTTTCTCTACTTGTGCAGCTAAAATCCCCACCAGTAATAATCAAAGATGTTCTTCCTGTCTGTACATTAAGTGGTTAACATATGCACAGAAACTGAACCTTCCATCCAACAGTCAGCTTACATCTATAGGTCAGCTGACCCAGGTGTGGATGTAAAGAGAGGGTGGAGCATGGCACCATGAATACACCTGTCCTCTGCTACATGGATGTTAAAACCTGGAGCAGAGCTTCATGTGGCCAAAAGCCAACTTCAGCCCACAGTGTCAGTATCAGCTGCAGAGGAGACAGTTTAATTGGATCGATAAAAATCGTTTCTGGAATCAGGCAGATAAAAAGGTCAGCGGCTCTAGTCATGAGTAAACACCGTATAAAGCCCAGCATTATTTAAAACAATTGCAGCATCAGCCTTTGTGCAGATATAAATGCTGAGGCAATTAAAATCACAATGATGGTCCTGGCAGAGCCCTTCAGTGTGACCACAGACTCTGTATATATAAGTCTGGAGCAGGTCTGCAGGGAATATTGTGTACCTGAGAGGTGAATTAACAAGTTATCAAAACTTGATCTAAAGGCCTTAACATGGACCGTGCTGGAAAGGTAGGGAGACAAGGAAATGATACTTCTTACTTTTTGATGGATTTTACTTTTCAGGAAACATAAAGTCAATACTTGTTCTAGGGATAAGCTGTCATCATTTCTTGTGAAGATGTTAGTTGTATATTTATGCTTTTATCAGATATGCAGGGTCTCTGCTCTTAGAGCTAAATCATGTTGTGCACTGTTTTTGTAATGTGTTTCATTGCTGTTTAAATGATTATCATCATGTCCATTTCCTCCTCCAGATCGTGTTCTACGAGGACAAAAACTTCCAGGGACGCTACTATGAGTGCACTAGCGACTGCCCTGAGCTGAACATCCACTTCAGTCGCTGCAACTCAATCCGTGTTGAGAGCGGTGCCTGGGTCCTGTACGAGAGGCCAAACTATCTGGGCTACCAGTACATCCTGGTCAGAGGAGAGTACCCCGACTACCAGCGCTGGATGGGCTACAACGACAGTGTCAGGTCCTGCAGGCTGATCCGCTACGTAAGTTACACCAGAGCCCTCCAAATATTTGGCATTGATGTTTAAACCATTTAGCCTGGTTTGAAAAGAAAAAAAACATGTTAGGGGGAAACTAAGACCAGCTCTATAAAAACAGAAAAGCTAGATCACATTTAGTACTTGCAAAGTTGCATAATACTTTCCGACAATATCCTGGCTTTCCTTGCATTTGTTAGTGATAGTACACCTTAGGTTTAGACATTTGGCATTTGGCTGATAAGTGAGATTTCTCTAAACATGAACTAAACAGATACAAGACATGCAAAGTCTTACCATGATGGATTCAAAAGAATATCTTTGTTTCTTCAGCTCATGGTGCAACCCTTGGTCTTAAGGATCCAGTCATTATCATACCATATCAAGTTGCTTTGGAGTTTCAAGTTTGTAAATTGCAATTATTGCAGCTTTAAAGTCAGCATTGAGATTGGGACAGGTTTTAAAAGTTTCAGTATTCCTTTGCTATTTATGATTACAAATATCTCCAAAATAAGTGGAGCCAGTAATCGAGTGATAGCTTAGTGGTTGTGTTTGTGTACCTCAAATTCAGAGGGTGTTCTCAGCTCTACCCTATCCACTCTAGGTGATCCATCCCAACAAAAACGGCTCCCATAATAATACACATTGTAGACATACTAATCTTCTAACAGGCTAAATCATGCATCACCTCTTGTGCAACAGTTGTCTAAACCCTGGTCTCTGTCTTTCAGGTTTCCGGCACCTCCGTTATCCGCATCTACGAGCGTCCTGACTTCGGTGGTCAGATGATGGAGTGCACTGAGGACGAGAGCAGCCTGCCCGATCACTGGCACTTCAACGAGATCTACTCCGCTCAGGTGAAAGACGGCGCCTGGGTCTTCTACGAGCTTCCCAACTACCGCGGCCGCCAGTACCTGCTGGAGAGGGGAGAGTACCGCCGCTACACCGAGTGGGCCGCCATGAACCCCAACGTGGGCTCCTTCCGCCGTGTTCACAGCTTCTAAAAAGTCTGCCTTTAGTTGGTGTTTCACATAGTTGTTGTTTGAAGATGAAATAAAAGAGTTGTGCAAAGTATGTTCATTGCTACATGTTCTGATTTCGTATTTGGTTGCTGTTTTTTCTGAGGAAATGTTGTGCCGATTATTGATCTGAATCGCTCCCAGTGTGATACTTTCATTCAGCTGCTTAATAGAAAATAATGTAAGAATGAATTTATTTTGGCTTTTGCATGAGCACTGAGGAGACGCTAAGATTTCAATGCTATAAAAATGAAAGAATAAAGCTGCACCAACCACAAAAAGATCATGTTTCTGACTGCAATTTGTTTTTTCATTTCTGTGCTTTTGTTCTACTTTAACAGTCAATGCTTTGCACAGGAAAAAAAACTTTAAACTTTCTCAGTGTTTTAGAGGACATTATGACATTTAAATATTTCCACATAAGATCTGTTGAGGTACTAACTGTTAAACTTGTTTCTGACTTTGACTAGTAAACTTTTAGGATAGAGCATGCTCAAACCTATCCATCATAGTGTCAAAAACAGCACTGACCATTGCAGTAAACACAAAAATCATCTCTAGAATATAAGATAAATCACAAAACCAAGGTCAAAATGTCGCAAATCAAATTTGTCTTCGACAAACTTGACATTCATCCAGAAGAAATTAAACAAAAATTAATACACTTTCATGGGTCTGACATAGTTGACCAAAATTAAGATGATTGGTAAAAAATTCACGACTTCTTCCTTCACACAGCTGCTAATTGAGACCTCAACCTACAGAAATCTCCTCTTCAAAAATCTGTAGTAAAGCAAATGTACAAAGTCAAGTGATATCTATCTTGCGTGTTTGGTCTTGAACACATCTAATGAAAATATTCAGATAACATAAAGGGGGGATAACTTTTCAAGGTAATACTGAAAAGAGCTACAAGTCATCAGAAAAAAATGTATGCTTTGAGTATCACTGATTTCAAGGAATGAAAGTCATATAAAGATATGAACTGCATGACTAACACAAGAAAACATACAAAGCAAACATCAATACTTGGTTGAAATACTTCTAGTGGCATCAAAGCAGTGTTAATTTTGGCAGCTATTTTTAATTTTAGTCTTAGTATTTTGATGTAATGTCTTTTAGTTTTAGTCACATCTTAATCATTTCTACTCTTTTTAGTTTTAGTCTAGTTTAGTCAACGAAAACTCAAAAAACATTTTAGTCTAGTTTTAGTCTTAACAAGTCCTCACATATTAGTCTTTACTTTTCATCCAAGCATTTATTTTCTTGCCTAAATCTGGTACCAAGTCATGTTAATGTGTTCTCTGCACTCTGCCAAACCTGGGAATCCTGCTTTATACAGCTGAGAGGCAGGATAGCTATAGATGCATTGTTTTTGACAGATTTACTCACAGCGGAGAAATATCATGGATTTTGAATGTCTACGTTACATTTAGTAGTCAAGTTTTAGTCTTCTTGACAAAAACTAAACTTACTTTTTTATCAGTTTCAGTCATCACAGACCCATTTTTGTTAGTCTTAGTCTAGTTTTGTCATGGAAAAAAGGCTGTTGACGAACATTTTTAGTCATAGCTTTAGTCGATGAAGTTAACACTGCATCAAAGAACGCTATAATAAGAATCTAGTGTAAGGAAGGACCTCACTCAGAGACAGGGGTTAGACATTAGTGCAGAACTGCATGATATGGATAAATGTACACATGCTGTAAGGCTTTGAAAAGATTCAAGTTCCTGCAAACAGAGAAAGTGGACTGACTTTAAATCCCTTAAGCGTGAAGAGAACAGACGACTAAAATAAGTTTTCTGATACCAAGTTTTGCATTCTGTTTGTTTTGTTTCGTTCTGCAAATACAAAATACAAATTAAATTTAAGTTTTAAAAAAACAACCTTTTATACTTTTATACTGTGAAAATAGTTTTATTTTCCCTGATCTAAATATGTGCATCTTTAGCTTTTTCATCTAAACACAAGAGATTTATTTGCTCATAAAGACAATGCTGTAACGTTAAGTAAGATGAAAATCAACATGACAAGATGGGGGTCCTCAGTGAAAATAAGATATAAGATATGAATGTTACTTGGATCAGTAAAAATGCAGTGAGTAAAAGTTAAAAAAAAAAAAAAAAAACAATGAACAAACAATTTACCTTCAGTGACTAAAAACATGGAAGGAAAACAAGATGGAAACATGCCATCAATTAAAACAAGAACAAGAGAGACCATCAGAGCTGGGGTTTAAGCAGAATCAGCCAAACAGTATCTCGGATATACAAGACTTTGTCCTGGACGTTTTTAACTGTCAGGCACATTAATCAGGACAAACATATTTAGATATAGGTAAGCCACCTTCAGCATTGTTATTTAAGGTCTCATAGATTTTTTTTAGATGAGCTGGCCCAATCAATATTTAAGACATCACACTTCCTAATAAAATCACTAAACATTAGTTTATAATAGGGAACATTTGTCCTTGCTTGTCCCTTCTTCCCTTCTTAGTCCACCTCTACTTGTCCAACCTGCACTTTGCTTTAGATTTCAACACATTTTTATTTCTGGTTTAACCCATTTAGGATTTACTTCAGCAACCCGTGGGATGTCTGAGGGTCCTCCAGTAGAAGATTTAAAGCTTTAAAACTTTTATTTTATGAGTTTTAAGGCAGAATTCTCAAGTTAACTGTTCCCCAATGATTGAAGTCAATTAAGTCTGTCTAAATTACCTTTAAACAAAATCAGACCATTTTATAGTCTACAACAGTGAGCCACAGAATATTTTTTCTGTTTAAGATGTTGGATAAATTAGACAGCTACGGAAGAGTATTAGGGCCACTGAAAAAAAAATTTTGAGACAAAATTTTTTTTTTCAGTTGTGAGAAAAAAGTCAGAATTCTGAGATTAAAGTCAGAATTCTGAGATTAAAGTCAGAATTCTGACTTTATTTTTTTTTCAGTGGCCCTAGTACTCTTCCGTAGACAGCAGATCCAGTGAGACTTCATTAACAGTCAATATTTAAAAGAGTGAAGATGGTAATCATTTCCATCTGTAAAGAGATGGAGAAATCAAAAAATAATTCAGCCTGCAGTCTGCTCACACTTTAACCAAAACAAAGTTATGAGTCTACCCAGGCTAAATCATGTCTAGAGGTTTAATCTCCTCTCTTTGAGGTCACCTTTTCGACTATATGATTTATAGCTGACTGTTTAAAATACTGCCCTAAGCCAATGTTACATTTTATGCACAAGTTTGATCCAAATGACCAATAACTCATCTTTTGCTGTTGTTTAAGAGATTTCTTTCCAAAATGAATGAGACTCTTACAGCTTACAGCAGCAGATCACTGGTATTTAACATGTTCACAGCTCATAAAGAAAACCTTAATAAAGGAGTTATGCCTGAAGTGTGCTCCATGCAGATTTAATTTCTCAACTATAGCTCAGTAACGCAGTTGATTCACTATGTGACATAAGTGTCTCTGTTTTAAGCTTTTGATCAGAGTGGTGAGTCTTTGACTTAAAATGATGGATAATGACAGACAATTGACACGACCAAGCTGTGGGTTAAGGCTAAATTAATGAGTTGAATGTTGTCTGCGTACTAAATCATACATTAGAAACTTTTCCTGTATTTTGAGGGGGTCTGGCTGCCGACATACATCTCTGACAGCAGCTCTCATGACTGTTCATCTGAGGTGCTGTCTCTGTAAGACTGGAAATACACACTAAAACATTTTTAATAAAATTGGATTAAACTTCCATTTAGGGTTAGGGTAAGGAGGAGACCACTCCCAGGCCAAATGGGATATATACCCTAATCCCTCCAGCAAGTTCTGGGTCTGCCCTGGGGTCTCCTCCCAGTTGAACATGCCTGTAAAACTTCCACAGGGAGGCACCCAGGAGTACCTCAGCTGGCTCCTTTAGATGTGAAGGAGCAGCAGCTCTACTTTGAGATCCTCCAGATGTCCAAACTCCTCACCCTATCACTAAGGCTGAGCCCAGACACCCTCCTGAGGAATCTCATGAACCTTGCTTGAACCTGTGATCTCATTCTTTTGGTCATTATCCAGAGTTCATGACCATGCGTGAGGGTTGGAACATAAATGGACCGGTAAGTTGAAAGCTTCATCTTCTGGCTCAGCTCCCTCTTCACCGCAACGGTCTGGGACAGCGCCTGCAAGACTGCTGATGTTGCACCACCTGTTAATCTCATGCTCCCTTCTACCCTGACTCGTAAACAAGACCTCGAGATACTTGAACTCCTTCACTTGGGGCAAGGATTCACTCCCCACCCTGGAGGAAGGAATCCAGTGTTTTCCGGCGGTGAACCATGACCTTGGACTTGGAGGCACGCTCCAAAATTTTAAAGATCAAAACCGGACCTGCAAAACCTGATTAAAAAACATTTAATAAAGCTGAGTCTACTTACAGGAAAAAAGCTTGTCCTTAATGAAATCACTCTAATGAAACAAGCATAACTTACTTAGCTCTGTTAGCTATGCAGCAAAGGCTAGGCTCACAAAGAAGCTACATTAGCTACATAGCTATGTTAGCTTCGGCTATGTTTGCTAAGCTCACGTTTCTAAAGCTAGCTTAGCTACCTTGGCTTATGTAGTGTCATTAATTGCATAACTAGACCGGGGGGCTTGGCTCAGGCAACCCGACATGAAACACAGCAGGTTCTAAAGATTGAAGGAGGCTGGTAGTGGAGCAAGTATGTAGACAGGAGGGAGTAGTAATGTGTACTAAGGCTGTGGCTCAGACTAAGCAGGGGCAGTGGATGAATTGGGAAAGTTTAATGAAGACAGAATTTAGTTGGAGGGACCTCTGGTGCATGGAGCATAGTCAGGTCAAATTCTTGTTAGGCTGCTTATGATGCCCTACCATCGCCCCTGAACCGAAAATGCTGGTTGACAAGGAACATCATGTCCGTCGTGCTCAGGGACAGCAACTTTGAGGCACATTTTGACTGGTTGTGAGATCAGCAGTGTTGGGCAGTAGTTATTTTCTGAATCAAATTGCTTTTCAGTAAGTTGGCTGATTTTTTCCATCAAGCAGTGTGGTAGTGTCTAAAGAGCTACATTTTCCTCCCAACAAAGTGGGAGAGCAGCAGAATGCAGCTGAGCTCTCTGTTACTGTCTAAAGTCAATCTAATAAGGATGAAGAAAAGATGACAGCTGACACACGGACATGTCTACTCTGTACTTCTGCGTGACGGTGATGACATCACTGTCTAATGTGCAAGACAGTGTAATCCCTGCTGCCTCAAGTATGAGCTACCTTGAGGGTAACACAGGTGAATCCCTGTTAAAATAACATAACAAACTCCCTGAAGTTAACCTCTGCGAGTGCATTCTGGGCTTTTGTTTCATGACCGAACTTATGACCTCAGTCCAGCTGTCAGGTCAGGTCATTCTTGGGGAGCTGGAGCCCAAAGTTTTTTTTACATGGGATCAGTCTACTACCTGGAACCCTCTGATGTGGATGAAGAGTAGATGTGTGGCTAAGGCTTGAGAACACACATAAACTTGAAATATAATGACTTCTGCATACTTTACTCCTACTAACTATAATATTTGTCCATGTTTGGAGTGGTTTCATCCTCTGCCTCGTTTGCTTAAGTTTGTTTTGACTTGCTATAATGTAGCGTTCTGATCATATTGATAAAGTGAGATCAGAGCTGTGTGATTCTTAAGACCATTTAGAGAACGAGCATGTATCTTTATCAACACTATAACAGAGGAAAAAGGGAGCAGCACTAATTAAATTCAATATTACAGTGATTAGATAATGATGCAGAGGGAAATATTGCCTTGAAAATGACTTTAAACTCCAACTGGGAGTTTATATATTGCCAAAGACAGGTTATTATAGGTAAAGTTTTACATAATATCAATTAAGTGGTAGAAAAAGGGTCAAGATGATTGATGTAAGAATAAAGATACAATGTCCAGAGTAGTCCTGCATTCAAACATGTACTGACATAATAGTAACATGTTTAAAAAAAAACATATGCCTCTACAGTATGTAAACTTCTCCATTATAAAGAATTGTTCAAATTAGAATAAAATACTTTATCATATGAAAATAATGGATGCATAGTGCATAGGCTATATGTATAGTCGGCTTATTCGTTTTTAAGCATATAAAGTCAGAGTTAGTCTTAATTATCCTAAACTGCTGGATAATGGATAAATAACCCCACTGAGCTTTAAAAACACACCTTAATGAAATGTTTCTTGTTATTCCTTACTAAAGTGATTATGAAAAGTCAAGTTACCTAATCAGCTGCAGGCGAGCCGAAGGTATTCTAGCAGAAAATGAACAATATCAAAGTAAATGATTTGTGCCTCAAAAATGTACTGCAGTTCTTTTTAAAGGTACACATTTACTTGCACCAGGTCTTTCATAAAGCTTTTCTTCCTTTGTTATTTGTCCATTTCAGACCAGTCAGAGGAGGACGTGATGGTGATGTTATTAGGCAGGTAAAGGTGCTGATCTGAGGGAGCCAGGTTAACATGAAAGACTAAAAATAAGGAAAAAGATGATAAAGTTAATGATTTAAACACAAAACAGCAGCTGTCAAAGTATTTACCTCACCTTAACACAATAAAGCTCACGTTCTTCAACAGAGCAGAATTTTACATACATAATCAGCATTGACAAAAAAGTTTAGAATAATAAAAATAACGATAATAGTGATAATAAAAAACAATCGCTGAAAATAGCTTGAAAGTAGCGTAGCTTAACTTGCTACATTTCTGCACTACATTTTTTAAGTAGCTTGCCCAACACTGAAGATCAGTTTGTCACAAGGCAGATATACATGGAGACATGGCTGGGTTTTGAAAAGTTTAGCAGCACAATTGAAAACAGAAGGCAGTAGATGAATGCAGGATGTAATCAGGAAGAGAGGACTGTTCAGTTTGTGAGGGAGAGAAAGTTAAAGGAGGTAGGGCTGTAGGCAGGCATGTGTCAGGCCAGCTAAAGGGTGCTAAGGACTGGGAGATGCAGGTAGATTTGGGAGGGAAACAGGAGATAGATTGCACAAATCTAAGACCTGACACAGTGCTATGGTCAGTCAGTCGGCAAGTAATTTATTTTATAGAGCTTCTCTTTTAGCTTAATAAATCTTTCAGCAAAAATATGAAATATCACAGCTGAAATACTTTTGCACCTAAATACCAAGAATAAGAAATACAACCCCAATCCTGCAAAAGTTTGAACACTGTGTCAATGATGGTCAAATCTCATAGACTCTTATTTTATACACAAAAGAACTCAAACAACACATCAGATGTTGAAACTGAGACATTTTAACATTTCATGAGACATATTTGCTCATTTTAAAAGTGATGGCAGCAACACACCTCGAAAAAATAGGGACAGGGCTGTGTTTACCATTGTGCATCCTCTCTTCTGTTAACAGTTTGTAAACGTCTGGGAAGTAAGGTGACCAGGTTCTGGAGGTTTGGGAGAGGAATGTTGTCCCAATCTTGTCACTTAACAGTCCTGGGTCTCCAGATTCTCTGAATCTTTTAATGATGTTATGTACACATAACTCTGTTTATTACATTCATACCCATATGATTTAAAGCAGAAGTAAACAAATGTAGACTGAAGAATGTAAGGTTGAGGATTTTAACCCCTTAAAGCCTGTTGTTGCATATTTGGTAAATACCTTAATGATACTTTTATCTAATCAATATAATCATAAATTACTAAAAAAAAAAAAAAATCTTCTGAATACAATCTGAAAAATGATAAAAATGCCCTCAAGTGGATTATCAGTAATCAAAAACACCTAAAGTATCAAATGATATACAAAAAATATAAATTTTATGGAATTTTTTTTTTTTTTTTTTTTTTGGATTTCAGTAGAAAGTCAAATAAACATTTCACTTCCAAAAAATTAGAATTTTCTGGCTTTATTTTGTGTTTTCAGGCTTTAAGGAGTTTTTAATGAGTAGTGGTCTTGTTTTTTAAATTTTATGAAGAGACAACTGGGATCAGACAGAGATGATGAAACCATGGATACCACAAAATAATCAAGGACTTGTTTTGCAGCTTGAGTGCCTTTCGTGAAAGTAAATAGGATGATGTCTGAAATATCAACGATTTCTCAAATGGTTGGTCCATTGTGTTGTTCTTGTTTTTTAAAATATTTAATTTATTTTATATTTGTATTTTCTGAATATGTTGACATAACTCTTCATTTTCAGTTATATAGCAGATTTATCTATTCCTGTATGTATTTTACCCAGAATGCTGTTTTGAATTAATGTTATTTTGTTGAATGTTTCTGAGTGACTGTGAATTTAGTTATAAAAATGTAGAATTTCAATACTTTTGATAAAAAAAAAAACAGATAGAAAATGTACTTTAGATGGCTGGATATTCTGAGCACAGATGGCCAGGGGGTTGGGTTGTGTGACATGAAACTGTCCAGTAGTTTGGCTTTGACAACAGGACAGTCAGTAGCACAAAGAGAGAGCATGATTCCATCACATCTGAAAACAGGGGCTGTATTTCGCTTTATTAAAAAGATGTGACTTTACCTGAACAACCTGGTTGGGGATTTATATTCTCTTAATGAAGGAAATATATTTTTCTGTATCACTAGTTCTCAGTATTTTAAGTGATCTTTAAATTTCTTACTTTTTACTTTTGCTTGAGTAGATTTGCAGACCAGTAATTTAACTTCTACTAAAGTAAATTTTAACCAATTTTACAGTACTTTAACTCCAGTTTAGTGCTCTTCTACTCTTTCCACCTCTACTAATACATGCTTTAACTTGTTGCAACGTGTCAAATAAAGAGGAAATTAAAGTTAGATTGTGATTTGGGTTTCTGTGTGATTCATTAGTGTGCAGAAGTCTTCAGCCACATTAAAAACTAAAGTTTTCAACAGAATCTCTGTCCTCTTTCCGCGGTTCAGACAGTCCTCTGACAGTGAGCCGACAGGAGAACAGCTCAGAGGTCACAGAGCTCAGCTAAACCTGCAGACAAAGGGCTGCAGCGTGCTGATGACTCAGTGGGATTTGTCAGTAAGAGACGGGAGCGTGCCAGCTGCTATTAGTGCTGACGCCTGGCTCACTGGAACAACACTGTGACTCCCCCGCCCCCCCCTCAGTAATACAAAGAGATTCCAGCCAGCAGGTTCCACCAGCTGGGGTCGTTCACCCCCAAAGCCTCTTTGTTTACCGCAGCTTTCAGAGGGAGGAAGGGGAGAGAGAGAGAGTGAGGGGTTTCACAGAGAGGTACACATATCATTGGGCCAGTGTGCACCCTCTTGTGGAGGACGTCAGGAACTGCAGTCAAGCTTTTTTGCCCTGGGGACTTGAATTCAACTCTTGGTTTCTCTTGGTTTATACCTCTAGCCTGTGCAGGACTGTCCACAGAAACCGCTTGGCCCCTGAAAAGCCCAGTGAATGGGCCCTCCCAGGATGGGATTTAGTAATATCATATTATGTGTGCTAGATTAGGACCATTACTGATAACTTCATGGCTACCTGTTACTTCCTTTTTAACTGTTCCTGTAATGATTTTATAGATCAATCATAGTCAATATTATTTGGATTTTTTTGGGGAAAAAGGTAAAAATCCTCCTTAATGGCTAAGTAAAAAACAGATTTCTCCAAAGTTATAACTAAATAAACAAGCAACTAAATAAAAACATGAAATACCTTTGGCTGCAATCACAGCACTGAATCTGTGTGGATAGGTCTATGTCATGCTTGCACAACTGGACGCTGCAATTTTACTTAATTCTTTGCTAAACCGCTCAAGCTCTGTCAGGTTGCATGGGGATCGGGCATGAAAAGCCCTTTTCAAGTCCAGACACAAATTTTCTTTCGGATTGAGGTCTGGGCTTTGACTCTGCCTCTCTAGAATAACTTTGCTGTCTTTGAACCATTTCTGTGTAGCTTTCTCTGTATGCTTCAGGTCATTGCCTTACTAGAAAATAAATCTTCTCCCAAGCCATAATCCTCTTGCAGACTGAATAAGATTGTCCACCAGGATTTTCCTATATTTTTCTGCATTCATTAGAACCTCTACCTTTACGAGCCCTCCAAGATTGGCTGCTGAGAAACATCCTCACAGCATGATGCTGCCAGCATTGTGCTTCACAGTGGGCATTTTGTGTTTGAGCTGATGTGCATTGTTTGTTGTCTTATCTGATGTCCTCAAAGCTTCATTTTGGTCTCATCAGAAAATCTGAGTTTTCTTCAGCAGTGGCTTTCTCTTTGCCACTCTCCCATAAAGCTTTGACTGGTGAAGAACCTCGGCAACAGTGGTTGGATACAGAGTCTCTCTGCATACAACCACTTCACCAGAATTTACACATGTGCCATATTCCGTCTATTTTTGATGATGGATTTCACTGAACTCTGGGGGATGTTCAGAGTCTTGGAAATCTTGTTGTATTCATTTCCGGGCTTATACTTTTCAATAACCGGTTCTCTCAGTTACTTGGAGTGTTCTTTTGTCTTCATGGTGTAATGGTAGCCATGAATACTGATAACCAGTGATTGGACCTTCCAGACACAGGTGTCTTTATATGACATCACCTAAGACACATCACTGCACTCAGGTGATCCCCATTTCACTGATTGTGAGACTACTAGCATCAACTGACTGAACCTCTGTTGAATTAGGTCATTCACGTTAAAGGGGGTGAATATTTATGAAGTCACTTATTTTACATTATTTGATTGAAATTACTTTGGAGAAATCTGTTATAGCTTTGACATTATAGAGGGTGTTTTTTGTCATTTCTTTGTCAGTAAAGCTAAATTATATTGACCATGATTTATTCTAAAAAAAAAAGCATCAATTTAAATTAAAACATCCTGTTTACAGGCTCGGCATGTAGTCTGACTCTACTGGCCAAATGGTTAAGTTCAATGTGCTCATACATGCTGTTATCACGACCAATTTTATGTTTTGAGAAGAGGTGTACACATTGAAACATGCTTGATTTTGCCAAGAAAACAATGGATACACATTGTATCATTGTTTCCTTTAATAAGGTTGGTTATTTAGATTAAAAAACACACATGGTTGTCAAAGCTTAATGTTACAATGGAGCATGTTGACAGCACCATGTGACAGGCCCCAGAAAGCTCTCTCCTTTTCCCTCCCTTATGGGTGGCCTTGGGCCAATGGCCTCACATGCACTACATGCTTGTGCACTTGTGTTTCCATGTTGGTCTGCCATACTCCGCCCAAATACTACTCTGCAGTGGCTGATTCCAGGTCCCTCCACTATATTTCCTGCTTGTGGGTGTACAGGAAACCATTGCCAACTGAGTGAATTATATTTGGTTCAGAGCTGATTATTAATATGCAGCAGTTATTTATTTATTTAACTAGGTTAGTCCAATTGTAATCTGAGATCTCTTTTTCAAGGGAGACCTGCCCAAGAAGGGCAGCAACAGATCGTCTCAGAAATTAACAACACTTAAACATGAACAAAATAGAGAATGAACACTGTAATGATAAAACATCAGCTAAAACAGTGGCACACAGACCATTTGGATTCATGAGTTTTCATTAGGGATTTAAAAACATTCAGAGTCAAGTTTTGCAGTTTAAATTCAGTCTGCAAATTGTTCCATGTAAAAGGTGCAGAACACCGAACACTCTTCTTTCCCAACTTGGTTTGAACTTTTGAACAACAAACTACACAAAGTCAAATGAATTCAGCTTGTGCAATCAATCCTTCAAGATCAAAAGATTACAGTGCAGGTTTTGCAAAGAAGGAGTGAGAAGAGACATGACAGTGGATGGAAAGTACTGCTGCAAAATCAGGCCTAAATCGCCATGCACACAAGCAGCCTTCCATATTCATCCACTAACACCACTTATGCAATCAGAGGGGGGAATACACCTGCTTAGTGGCCTAATGTTAGAAAATCACACAAATGTGCCCACCTGGATACCCCTACGGTACATAAACACGACAAAGTGCCCTACAGGCAGAACTTCAGGGGCAAATTTGACAACGTGCACTCCTTTGTGCTCTGTAAGTGTTCAAAAACGGACAAAGTGCCCCCTATTTTACCTCTAAGTGGACATATTTAACAAATTGACCTTTTTTGTGCCTTCTAATTAAATAGTGCCCTCCAGGCACCCTCTAAATCAGTGTTCCCCAACTATTTTTCCTTGGAGCCCCCCCTACATGCTCCTCAGAAAAGCAGAGCCCCCCTAGGACCCAAGAGAGAAGAAATAGTGACACATTGCTGCCAAAAATCAACATAGATTTTAACTGTTCCACTGAAAAAACCCTAAAAAAAGGTCCATGCATACTTTTCTTAACAAAAGAACTTTGTATGAACTACTTTATAACTGCTTTATCATGGTTGAAGTCAATATTTGCAAACCTATTTTTGGCAGCCTCAGAGCAGACAAAGCCTTGCGCCCCCCCTGGGGGGTCCTGGACCCCAGGTTGGGAACCAAGGCTCTAAATGGACAAAATTGTACTCACAGCTAAGTAACAAAGAGACTGACTTTAAAAGTTGCGATCTCTCTGTCAAACCTGGCACAGCACTAAAAATGATCTCATGCCAAAACAAAGTATATGAATGGCTCTAACAGGATGGTTGGACCAAGAGTTTTCTATTTCAAGGAGTTTATCAAGGACACTTCTTTTTGTCTTTGCCGCTCGAGACAAGTTTGCCTCATTCTGTGAATTTTTACAGTGAATAGAAAATAAACAGATCAGACTCAGGGTGCAAGGTTTGTGTGTATGACATTTCATTTTAATAACCAGTAGACAGTAACAGTAAGTAACGGTAGTGTTAATTTTGTGGTATCTACCTGGCAGAAGCATCTCAATGTCTTTGTGGACATGTCACGGTCTTAAACGGTAGGTCTTCAGGGCAAAAAGCGCAGTTTTTTAGTTGAGCAGAATAAAATGAAGTGGGAACTACAGTTGGCATCGGCCCTTGAGTACCCATCATCCTTTGCCCTACACTTGCTAGCTTGATCTAACAGCACGAGAATAATGGATGCTATGTGTGGCAAGGGAGAACTGAGCGACAAAGTTGCAAGCGCAACTCATAGCTGGCCAGTGCGCTTGTTGCACTGAATCCAAAAATATAATCCTAATTTGAGGATTAATTTAGGATTATTTAGGAATCCTTGAAATATAAACAACCAACTTCTTAAACTTTTTCTGAATCCTGTCAGGCTAATGAAGATTGTTTTTTATTAGCACAAGAGGGTGTTGTCGATCTGAAATGTATGTTCGTGCAAAAAGAGGTATCTCTGTAACGAAAGCCCAGCAGAAATGGACTCCTTTTGCATAGATGCACTTCCTATGATTTGTGGGAAAAAGTCACTCTCCTTTTTTGAAATGTCTTAGTTATTTATACTTAAGGTTCACTGTTAAGGTATTAAGAGTCAAGATTGACTTAAGGAAAATATTGATAACGTTCTGAAATCAATAAGTAATTGTCTCACTGACTGAATCAGCATCACTGCAGGAATACATGGGAATAAACACACTTAAATATTGACATTTTTAATAGATTTACAGTTCAATTAAAACATTCCCAAAAGAAATAGATGTCATATTGATTAGTTAAGATTTCTTGTGTTGTAGGCCTTGTTTTATTGATCTTTGTCATCAGCCTGGAGTCTTTTTTGTTTTCCTGTAACAATGATTACAGTCAAACGCATTGATTTACAGCTGTGAGTATTGTTTTTAAACCGACTCTACCAATCCAAAGAGCCTCCTGTTTTATGTCCATGTTTTATGATTCTTTATGACTTGAATTAACGTCCTGCATTTCTTCAGGAGGTCGGGACTTTAAACATTTCTGCTCCAGGACGTCTTCCCTCGGAGCCCCTCATTTCCTCTCGCTTGGTTATTTATAACTCGTGTGGGTATGATTAGTCTCAGAGGCGGAGAGGAACGATGGTAATCCCAGGAAAAGAATGTTGTTTCTGGCTGCTGGAGTTACCTTGTATGGCAGCGATGGATGGATGGGAGAGGAGGGATGAGTGCATGTAGAGAGAAAGAGAAGAGACAGGAACATACAGACGAGCAGAAACAAAGTCAAACACATTAAAGAAAATATACAGAGGGGTTTAAAATAGAGGAGAACTGGGATCAGGCAGTTCAGATGCTGTTTACATCCCATAGAGTGATGGTCAAACTGTGGGACTATTATATTCAAAAAAGAATATATTACCCCAAAAAACAAGTTAAATATGCCTACATAAATACCATAGAAGAGCAGAAGAAATGGACATAATACCAGAGGAAGTTTCTCTCTTTTCATAGTTCTTTGCAGAGGCTGTTACCCCAGGCCATCTCCCAGATACAGCCCGGTGAAAGTGAAGTGAAGTCATGTTTCAGCTCCTTCCACAGATGTTCAAAAGGATCTAGATCAGGGCTCATAGAAAGCCACTTCAGAATAGTCCAATGTTTTGCTCTTAGCCATGACACTGGGCAGCACATTACGCCTCAGAATACCTTGATAGTGTCTAGATTTTATTGTACCCTGCACAGACTCAAGACCCCTGTGCTAAATGCAGCAAAGCAGCCCCAGAACATAACCGAGCCTCCTCCATGTTTTACAGTAGCTACAATCTACTTTTCTTTGTATGCTTCATTTTTTTTTTTATCTGTGAACATGAAGCTGATGTGACTGTCCAAAATGCTCATGTTTGTCACATCTGACCAAAGAACATTCTCCCAGAAGCTTTGTGGCATGCCAATATGCATTTTGGTAAATTCCAGTCTGGCGTTTTTATGATTTGCTTTCAACAGTGGAGTCCTCCTCAGTCATCTTCCATTAAGCCCACTTTGGTTCAAACAGCGATGGATAGTGCGTTCTGACACTAATGTACCACTGATGCACTAATGTACCCTCTAGTCTCTTTGGAAGTCGTTCTGGGCTCTTTGGTTAACATTCGTATTATCCATCTCTTCAGTTTGTGATCAATTTACAGAGATATCCTCAATGAAACCCTGTTCCACAGCGCTCAGGACCTCAGACTGGGCCGAAGGTTCATCTTCCAACATGACAATGACCTTAAGACCACAGCCAAGACAATACAGGATGACTCTGTGAGTGGCCCAGGCAGAGCCCTGATCTGAACCCTATCAAACATCTCTGGAGAGACCTGAAAATAGCAGTCCATCCATGGTCCCTGTCCAAACTGAGTTTGAGAGGATTTGCAAAGAAAAATGGCAGAAAATCCCCCAATCCAGGCTTGCAAAGCAAACTATTATACTATTCAACCTTTAAATAATTTATCAATTAATTATGTTATTGTTTTTTTGAGAGATTGCAGCAACTAAAGGAGTATTGATAAGAATAGGACAGAAAAAACAGCAGAAAAAGTGTGTCTTTAGGGATTATTCAGCAGACATTTGTTTCAAATTAGCATACTGATTATTTAGTAACATCTAAAAACATATTCTGGAGATCAATAATCTTTGAAATTTCACATTGGTTCATCCCTTCGCTCCACTGGGTGTTTTTTTGAGTAATAAGAAAAATGATGGTTTATTGGTTATGGTTGTTAGCTTCTGCAGACAGAGACTCTGCTGCAGCTGGCTGAGATAAATTCACTCTCAGTCTCTCGTCACCCTCTCATCCTCTTAGAGACGACGTGCTGAGAGGTCGTGTTGCTGTGATGTGGCTCTGTGCCCATGTCTCCTCACAAACAGCATCCTTCACACACCTGTCATTCAAACACACATGCTCAGCTCACACCTTCACAGCGTGTCACTCGCCCTCACGCCGACCTGCTGGGACCTTTATTTGGACCTGGAGTGTTTGCAGATGAAGCACCCCACCAAGCTGGAGCCAAAAATGGACCAGAGAGGACAAAACAGGAGGTTTTGTAAGTCTGCATCTCATAATGTTTGTTATCATCAATCTGTATAGGTTCTCATTCATCCAGGTTGTTATCCATATCTTGGTCAAGGAGGCACCTGGACTTGATTGAGGTTGTAGAAGACATTTCTCCTCTCCTCCAAAAGGGTTCATCAGATCCAAGGTAACTGGGGCCGGATTCAGAAAATACAACCTCTGTTGACTGTTCACAAGCTAATGATCTGGGTGGTCATCTGAGAGTTGTTAGCAGAGTTGTTGACCAAGTTTCCCCTGAGGGTGCATCCTCCTGGGCCTTTTCAGGTGGGCTGCATGCTGTTGGGTCCTGTGATCCAGTGTAAAAGTGTTGTTTAGATTGCTGTCCAAAGAAATCCAAGGCTGCATTGTATAGCCGCCTCTGTTCAAAGATGGTTCCAGCTTGACAAAGATGGTCTCCTTGACACCTTCCATAAACCAGTAATCTTCTCTGGCCAATATTCGTTGCTGTCCTCAAAGGAATGTCCTGTACCCTTTTGATGTAAGTGACCAGATAAGTTGGCTCTCCTGTCTTCGGCTACAGGTTTGTGTTAGAGTTATTTGGGTTTTCCGATACGAGTCCTTGCATCCCTCTGACTTTGATGGCATACACCTCTTTACTTTGTTTGTTACTGGATGTTTTGTCCTTAGAGGAACCAGCCTCTGTCTCAGTGTGTTGGTGGGTCTGAACATTTCTGGAAGATCCTTAGTTTTTCTGATACCCCAGACAAGTAGGGAACAACCATGCAGTGACACTTATTGATCTCTTCTTCCCCGTTAGTTTTCTGTGTCTTGAAAGACTTGATGAAGGCCCACTTAGGGTATCAACACATTTAAAGATGTTGGTGTTCCTTCCTCTTCCCTTTCGTCTTTGTTGGTATCTTCTCAGCTCTCTGAAATCTAATTTCACCACCCCTTTTTCCATTTTTTTTGCCATTATTTACCACATGAAGCGATTTTGAACACATTTTAATTTTAGTTATTTTCTCTTAAGAAGGCTATCTACTACACAAATGAATAAAGATGAAGATATTTATGTTTATTGACAAGAGTGGTTATTATTCAGGTCAAATATAAAATATGTTTTTCACAGCTTAACTTCACAATGGACCATGATTTTGCTGACCTCCATGGGCACCATTTGGCTGGGTCCCAGGATCTTCCCCCTTTATCCCTCCGTATGAGCAGCCACCTTCAGGTACAGTGAGAGGTCCCCGGTCTCTGTCACCTTTATTTTGGGCATTGCGGGCTGAAAAGATTGAGAACCACAGGCCTAGACAACCAGACTGTCTTCTCTTACATCTTTACCTGATGTGTTCAGTGTTGACAGTTGACAGTGTTGATGTGAGTGGTGAAAGCTTACACTTCGCTTGATGGAATCTTGATGCAGGTGCCAACCACACAGACTAGTGGCTTGGGGGTGCTTCCAAGGAAAGAGAGAACCGTGCTCTTTACCTGTTTCCATGTAGAGATTCGCCACTATAGGAGACACTGGTGATCCCATCTTGAACCTGTTTCTGCCTCCAGAAGCCCCTGTTGTACTGGGAGTAGAGGCAATCACAGAAATGTCTGCTGCTAGATGGAAACCTCCAGGACACACCAGAACATATCTGTGCCATGCTGGACCTCTGACTCAACATAACCTATGTCCAGTGCAACAAGGATACACCCCATGTACATATTACTTTATTTGTCTATGGCATTTACCTCTCAGCTGTGCAGTAGTTTGGGTGATGATCTGGTAGATTAACAGGGGATAACGGAACAAGGAACATTTGGCCATGAGTGAAGGGCTGAAAAATGCAAGGGCCAAAAAGAAGTAACCACTAGAGCTGTGCTACCTGAATGCATTAAAATATTTAAGAATTCAACACCAATCAATGCTGTCTTTGTTAGAGTGTTGGTGGAGCTATATATGCAATTTTGATTTACTTTATACATTCTCTTCATTCACTTTTTTGTTGTTATGTTTAATCCATGGCTGAGCTTGGTACTTGTGTTTGTTAATTTATGTTATTTTTAAAATCCTAAATAAAGTAGTAGTTTTATCCTATTTTTCCTGTTTAATGTAAAAAATAATCTGCATGTTTGTTGTTTTCTTCCACAAACTACATGTTGAAGTTTCTCTGCAGACCACAAGATGGCAGAGTTGCTCACAGTGTGTTAAAGTAGGGTACGGTTGAGTTTATACAACCAAATAACCTCTGCAGGCTGATTGAAGTGCAGCGTGAAGGAACAGCTCCAGTTTGAAGCAGCCGTGATGGTTTTACTCTGGTTTTTATGTTCAGACCATTCAGTTAAACGTCAGAGGAGAGAATAATGGATGTTTGAGTGTTTAGTGAATGAATTCTGAGGCAGACGGGAGTCTCAGAGGTGATTATTTTGATACAGATGTTGTGTATTTAACAGAAAAGACTAGATAAATGTAAGACATGGCGGTAAAAGTAGGCCATGGAGGAGCAAACAGCCTCGGCAGTCAATAGATGATTCACACTCCTTCCAGCACATTCACACTGAATATGGATCTTTTCACAGCAGCTCGTTTTTGCATTCGATCCCTCTTCGTTGCTGCATAACACCTTTGTGCTAAAGGTTTACCGGGGAGCCTAACGTGACGTCAAGCTGGGGAGAAGGAGAAAAGAAACAGCATTGCCATGGAAACCCGTCTCCCTCAGTTTCTCTATGATCTCTGATCCATCGTGGATGTGAGAACATGAAGGCTGGATTATTGCAAAGACGTGCAGCAGCCGTGCAGAGAGAGGCAGAGATTTTGGAGAGGGAGACGAGTCTTTTAGGTCAGAACATGAAGGCAGAAGAGACAGGATGAGGGTGATAGTTAAATGTCTCCACAGACGGACTCCATGTTTAGATTGAACTGCTGAATGAGCATCTTTACTGCCTGGTGGAAGTAGAGAGAGCATTTGTTCTGTTTATAAACTCAACATCAACTTGAAGAAGATTACAGCTTTTGGGGAGATGAGCTGCTGCTTTATTATTACTTTATAGTCCCATTATTAAAAAAACAGGTCAGTGTCAGTATGATGATGCTTTCAGATAAGAGTTAATTCTTTTGTATGAAGATAAGCCAGGTTGGGAGCAGCTTCATGTTCAAGTGGTTCACTTATGAAAACTCTGATGATAAGTAACACGAGTACGAAGATCAGCTGGACTGGGTAGAAATGCAACATGTTGGGGTTGTTAAAATCAATTGTTCCAACGATGCATTGCGGACAATGTAGACTATGATAACTCTGCATTGATGCAGCATCAGAGCATAACCTACACTGATATGTCCTCCTCAAACAAGCTGTTTTAAGCAGCTGGCTCTTTTACGTGAACTACAGAGGAAAGCTCTAAGGAAGAATGATGCTTGATGATGATGATGATGCTTTCCTTAAAAAAGAATGACCCTTTTTTTGGTGATGTTAACAATGTGGATGGGCTCATCGAACTGAACCATTAAGAAAGTAATATTAGACTTCATACTTTGGCCATAATATGCACAAATGTCATGATACCATAAAAATGAAGTAGAAGAAACTAAGACACTTTTTTTAAAGAATAAAATAATTGTGAAAAGAGACAAAATCTGGTGAAAAGTAACACAAAATATGTATGAATAAGTTAAAAGTGGCAAAAATGGGCAAAAAGAGACCCCCCAAAAAATAGATAAAAAAGAGCAGAAGAGCAAAAAATGTGGCAAAAATGTCAAGAGTGGCAAGTTAAGGTGCAAAAAGGACAAATAGAGGCACAAATTGATAAAAAAAAAGTGGTAACAATTAGTTAAAACTGGCAAAAATTATTTAAAAAAAAAATTGGCATAAAACACAGGAAACTGGCAAAAAGAAGTGGCAAAAAAATTCCCAGAAGTGGTCAAATAGCATCAGAAACTTATGGAATAGGGAAAAAGTTGCAAGAAATAGGTGAAGAGTGGCAAAAATAGTTACAGAAATGTGTAAAAAAGTGTCAAAAAGAAGTGTCAAATAGTGTCAAATTATTAGTTAAAAGTGGCAAAAATTGTCAAAAAGCAGCAAAAAGTTACAGAAATGTGCAAAAAAGTGTAAAGAAACTGGTGAAGAGTGACAAAAATGGGCAAAAAGCAGCAAAAAAAGTGGAACACATGGGCAGAGAAAGGCAAAAAGTTGGCAAAAACTAGGCAAAAAGTTGCTAAAATTTCAGGTTAGAGCATACCAGCATCTGGTGAAATGTCAGTACAAAACTGCCAGTATCCTAAAAAGTGCAAACCCTCATGAATGTCTCCACACATCACAATTCCTTAAGAACTTGTCTCAAATCGAGTTGTCATTTCAGTCTCCCCCTAACAAGATTTATTTGCTAAGAAACTGTTATCCCTTGTGTTGAAACATAATGCAGGACTCTAAAACCTTTTAAAAATGTCATTCTGAGACAGTATTATGGTGAAAACATGTAAGCAATGTTGTAATGTCCATGCAATTGTGTCCAAGTTAAGGAACATCTTATCTAACTTGTACTGTCAAACACGCCAAAGTGAACTGGCTGGTCTCTTGTGAAGAAGAGAAGTTTGCTGTGTGCATAGGATACTTTTTCCTGAAACCAGAGTTTTACTTTTACTTTACTCTGTTGACATTTTAGGGACTTTAGGGGCTATAAAAACTGTTTATTTCAATGTCCGAGGAAGAAAAGCGGCTTAAGAGGTGCCACTAGCTTCTTATCTTGTGGCTAATTTGCTGGCATTCATTTATATCACCAGCAGCTTCACTGCACACAGCATGTACCAAGCAGTAAGAGAGCCACAGAGATGATGTATGGGGGACAGTGAGGCCTTATATTAGGTCGTCACTGAAGATGTGATCATGTATTGAATGGATGCACAGGCTGAAGTGCAGTCGCTTGGTATCTGAATGCCATCATTAATGCAAATGCAAACAGGGTCTAACCAGACATGAAAAAATGCAGAGGACCAGGTTAACAGTAGTGATTCTGATAAGTTTATGAACTCTGTTGGAAGACCTCCTAAATCAGAGCAGATAGTTAGGCCTGAATTATGCAGCTGATTAAACCGTGTCTGACCATTCTTACATTCAGACAGTGGTGAAGCTGCTCTGTTGTACTTTTAATTCAGTTTGTTAAATCCCATCTGATCCAAACATACAGTTGTTATCTCCGGGGACGTTCCTCTGTCTTCTCCTTGCTGCGGTTACACATGTTGTCCTTTACGCTCACGTGGATTTGTTATTGTATGATTGTGACGCTCTGAGATTTGTTTGCATTGGTGATGTCAAACCTCTGATTTCATTTGCATTCAGCAGAAACTCTCCTAATATCCTGCTGGTTGAATTCCTCTGTGAATGGAAGAAATGCTGCTATTTTTAGTGCTGTTGTAGGGTCATGGGAGTAGAACATACATCTTTACAGAAATGAGTATTCTTAGGAGTTGATGTATTTACACTAGTCAACAGAATCAGCTTAGATTGCTCCAGTTTCATCACTTCTTCTCTTATGATGCCGCTGTGTTGACACAAACATTAGCAGGACGCTAACGTGGCTGTGTGTGTGCACAGACTCTGACACTGTTTGCTCACTCTGTAAAAAGCGGACACCTTGTTGTGCAGTAACACCTCGGGATGAAGGTGTTTGCCCTTGACAGCATGTTACCTTTATCTTTCTTACATAAAGCTCTGATTTCCACCTGAATTTCCTAACAGAAGTGTGCACAGAGGTTTGATTTATGGAGGCAGTTGTGTCGTGTTTTGCTGCAGAGCTGTGAGGCGCTAACACTCCCCAGACTTGTTCAAGGAAAAAACCCCACAGATGGCTTTAATTGTACAGCAGCTCGATGAAGCATGCTTGCCAAACCAAACAGTGCTTTATGACTGAGGAGGGGAGGGCGAGGGGGACTGCAAAGTGTCCAACAGACAATGACACAGGCGTGCACGCACACACAGAGGTCTGGCTGTCGCTGGCTTTCTGAGTGTTTACTTGCCGTATGAGGGGGGATCCTGGGAGGCGGCTATTTTTAGCTCTGGTTTCATCATTCCTCTCTCTCCGCTCGGTGTGCAGCTGCAGACTGGAGCTGCATCCTAATGAAGAGACAAGCGGATGGCAGTAAAACACCTTCTGTTTGCTTCACAGAAGAGTGGCTCCAACGGCTCATTCGATAAACGGACACAAGTTTAAATCCAGACAGAGACATGTTTGATATAATAATAAAGAAGGAACCTGTTTGCACGTAAAGCTGGATTGTTGCAGATGTGAATCTGGTATGACTGGAGCCAGTATTCCCCATTTGCCGAACCCTAAAGGATGGCTTGTTTAGAGTTATGCCAGCCTTACACCAGAAGATTTTGCTAAAACTCTTAAAAGAGTCTAAAAATGCTGACCTGAGATCTTCACATCTAAAGACAATTTGTCGACAAGTCGCTGAGTTTTTAGTGTCAGACAAAGATGTTGTAAAGACTGGTGGTAACTTACTACAAAACTAGAATACAATTCATTTTGAGATTATTTCCCATTATGCATCTGGTGGAAATTCACAACAATTTTTAAGCAGAGAACAAGATGTAGATAGAGATTGAGATTGCATTTGAGTAAGTATCTCTTATAATCTGATGTTTTTAAATCATCTACATGGAGTAGAAATTAAAGAAAAGTAAAAAAAAAACGAAGCAACTTTGCATGTCACTGCAACAACCAAGGACCTATCCCTGAAACACTTGTGTCTCAAAATATATTGTGAAAAGTAGCAAACAACCAATGGCCACTAGCCAGAGGTGGGTAGTAATGCGTTACATTTACTCCGTTACATGTACTTAAGTAGTTTTTTTTTTTTTTTTAAAGATTTATTTTTGGGCACTTCTGTGCCCCTACTAGATAGAGGAGGACAGTGGATAGAGTCAGAAACAGGGCCAAGAGCGGGGGAGAGACACGCGGCAAATATCTATACAATTCTTATTTTTTGTGAAAATACATTACGTTTAGTATCAGTTTTCAGTGAAATTCTACTGTTAATTTTCAATCCTCAGCTGTTGTCATTGAAATCTATGAGACTTGTTGCTAAACGTTTTAATTGTGAGACAGTGATGACGTCATTCCCGCAGCAGGAGTGGTGTCTGAAATCATTTTTGTGTTTCGCAGTTGAGTCCTAGTCTTAGTCTATGGCTAAGTCCCGCCCTCAAACGCGATGAGCCAATCACAGTGCGTATACCACTCCAGTACACTTGGACATCGGCTGCCTGGATGTCCACTGAAATGAATGGGAGAAGGTCCGTTGTTGTCTGGTTTTATGAGGTTTTTTTGAGATTTTAAGTTTAAAAATGGTCAAACGGTGTTCATGGGGCTCCATGACTCCAACACAAGGTATCCTGAGAGGCTTGGCGATGGAGTGTATTTTTTACCTGTTCCTAAGCCACATCTAAACCAAGAAAAGTATCTTCTTTGGATAAAAGTTTTGCAGTACACCACAACATCAACTCAACATGGATAAAATTAACATCTGTTCTAAGGTAAGCCAACATCGTATTTGAGGCAACATATCGTCACTTTGCTGGAAAGAAATATAAAGTTATCTTTATATCGCTAACATGAGCCAAAGTTAGCCTAATGTAAGCCTAACGTTAGCTCCTAGCTGCGTTGTTCGTTGTGTGAAGTTGTTTGTTGGGAGTTCGTTGCTATTTTTTGGTTCTAGTTTTTGTACTTTGGTGATAGTACATCATTGTTAGCTGTTGTCCAAAGGGCTCTAGTTAAACTAGCGTTAACTTCTGGAGCTTAGCTTCATCAACTTATCTGTAATTGCTGAGATAACAAAGGTTGGCAAACGTTATGCTGAATGATTCAGTGTAAATGTTGTAGCACCAAACTACCGGAGAGACACTCTTGGTAAAGATGGTAAAAAAGGCCGTTATATTTTTGTCATATTATGAGCCAAAACCTTAACTTCAGTGCCACTTTCAATGCTGATCCTCTATCTTGTGGTCTGAGATTTTGATGGCAACGAGATGCAGTTTATCACGTTTGCACTGGGACCTGTAAATTATGGCTTGTAATTGAAGCTTTTTATTGACCTTCTTGACAATAAAATGATTAACATATCCTTCCAATGCGTAGTTTGGACCCTCTTGGTGGCTTCTAGATGATATGTGATCTTTCTGTCTCCAAAAAATCATCAATGGCCTCCAGTGAAATGTCTCCTACTGTGACAACTGCAATAGCGTCTGTCATTGTCAATGTTCATTGTTTGTCCGAGTGAGTGGAGGGGGCGTGGCTTAGCCATAGGTCAATTGTTAAAAAACACGTGCTAAAGTGCCCTCTTGGGAGCCAAAATGCTTGCTAAAGTGCCCTCAAGAGCCAAAACGCATGCTAAAGTGTCCTCTTGGGAGTCAAAATGCTTGCTAAAGTGCCCTCAAGAGCCAAAACACGTGCTAAAGTGCCCTCTTGGGAGGCAAAACGCACTCTAAAGTTCCCTCTTGGGAGCCAAAATGCATGCTAAAGTACCCTCTTGGGAGCCAAAATGCATGCTAAAGTACCCTCTTGGGAGCCAAATGTGTGCTAAAGTGCCCTCAAGAGCCAAAACGCATCCTAAAGTGCCCTCGAGAGCTAAAACGTGTGCTAAAGTGCTCTCTTTAGAGCCAAAACACATGTTAAAGTGCCCTCTTGGGAGCCAAAACGCATGCTAAACTGCCCATTTGGTTGGTAAAAAGGCATGTTTAAGTCCCCTCCTCATTGGCAAAACACACCAAACTGTCCTCTTGGGGGGAAAAAATACACTTAATTGCCCTCTTGGCTGGTCAAAACATGATAAACTGCCCTCTTGGGTGGTAAAAACGCGTGCTGAAGTGCCCTCCCGGTTGGCAAAACACTACTGTTGCAATGACCTTTATGTTGGGCCCTTCTTTGATCTATACTGAGCCAGAACTATATCTCACAGAACCAATTTGGATTATCTGGTGCTAATATGGTGTTAAAATGCAGTAGAATACAGTAAATGGCATCTACTTCATTGAAAATGTTCGGGGGGAAGACCCACAGACCCCCTAGGGATTTATTTATTTATTTATGTGTGTTCTTCACAGTCCAACGTTGAATCTACACAGTTCTTGTGGATGCTGATCCTGACTACAAACTAACTTGAGTAGTCTGTCTAGTTAGTCTGTTTTAAGGCTATCTAATGTGCCATTTGTATAACATATAAATATGTCTAAAGTGCCCTTGAAAACACGCAAAACTTAGTGCCTTCTTCAGTGGCGAGAACGCGCTGTATGGACCCTTTTTTTTCTTTTCGCCCCTGCCCTTAAAAAAAGTCTGTGCACACCACTGCTCATTCACCTTCGAGTCCAGACAAACATCTTATTTTGGTATATATATAGCCTATATATAGAGAGAGAGAAAGTTAATGCCTGAAATGTATGTAATGAGTAAAATATATCTGCCAATGGGGAAAGAAATTTGTACTTAAGTTCCTGTGAAGATTAGACATGAAACCTGTTTTGATATCAAGCAGCAAAAACAAGCTAGGCAAACAATATTCGTAATTTCTTGTTTTAATGATAAAAGGTTTCACATAAACTGCTGTTGTACAAAACATAACTGAGATACAGCAACAGAACAGCAGCTTTCAGTTCCTTAAGTGGCAATTTTCATCTAACATCTGGTCTTTACTTTTTGGCATTGTGTTTTAAAGGAATACTAAAATAACATTTAGCCCTGTATGTTGAATTTTCTATATTAAAATGTCTAAATTTTATGTGTCTTTAGCCGCATGTTGTGTTATTTTACAGCTCCCAAACATTGCAGTGCACATGTATGCAACTGCAAGTCGAATATCTAAAAAGAAGATGTGTTTGTGGAATTATGGCAACAACACAAGCACCTTTGAAATGTCTCATGTAAGACAGTCCAGAATAGAGCTGATGGCCAGACAATGACATTGCTGGTCCATATTTACTTTTCCTGTGAAGGCTTGTTAAATCATGCTGGTTTCTGAGTACAAGCTCCTCTGTTTCTACAAACAGCAGATGTGAAGTCTCATCGTCTGACTGAATTATTCAGTGTGAGCCCTCAGTTGATTTGATCAGAATTATATTAAAGTTCTAAATTATGGTACCATGACGATCCTACTTTGATCCACAATGAACATGATTTGTCTTTTCTTCATTAGGAGCCTGATGGTGTGGCCCCACTAAGCTACGAGAAACAGACCAAAACCAGAGTCCAGTACTGTGGTTTTGTTCGCAGGATGTCCTCAAAAGTTACAGGCATGCTCTTAAATAATCTGCTTTTGGAAAGAAGTTTTAAATTTACATGAGATTCAGGCTCTAGCTCACGATTTTGACCTGACCAGGCAGTGAACTCGACTCTGTCGTGTAATAATGCTGGAGGGGAATGTTAACAGTCGTCATGTGCTGCAGGACTATTGATGAGGCAGAACTCTGTTTCCTCCTTGGGTTGCCACAACAGATGCAGCGTCTCATAATGTCATATGTGTCGTTGTGTAATTCCCCCAGACCAAATCCTACCTACTTTTACTTTAACACTTCTACGAACAAGTAAAAACGCCACAATTATAGGGCTGTATGACAGCTAGAATGTTCCAGACAGTGGCTGCGAACATAACACAGTCAGGCTTTAAGAATGGCCGATTTCCTCCTTGATTGTTTTATCTTTAAAAGAAAGAGGTAATATGTTTTATGTAAGAGATAGATCTACAAAAATGACAAGCCAATGCTCCGATAAATTGCAGTGCTGTAAGGAGCATTGTTCAGATCTTTAAGGCCAGCTACACTCAGGTAGACTTTACCCTCAAACCCCACACACTCAGCCTGAGGTCATGACCTGATGGCTTGACATTGTGATTTCATAACTCAAATACATGTCAGTACCTTGCTCAGCATCTGTGTAACCATAGCAACATGGCATAGTCTCTCAATTTATTCATCTCATGTTAAGAACGACATGCTGGACAGCTCACTGCTTCGCTGTCTTCTCATAACGCCCCAAAACAAAAGCAGAAATCCTACAGCATAACTTTGGTGTTGTTCCATTGTTAATGTGGGAAAAAAGATCGGCAGAATGAGGTGGTTTAGTCTTCTTCTACATCTCCTTTTCTTCTTCTTCGCTGCTCTTTATTTGGGACGACAACACCATAAATGTATGGTTGGGTTCGTTGACCAAGGGCAATGTGAATGCAAACCAAACCATAGGATAGTGCAACAATGTTGCAATTTGAGTTCCAAACTGAGCCCCCCGGACTATCAGGTGTGAAAATGACATATGTATTGTTCTTTTGAAGACACCCATGAGGGCCCTTACTTTGTTTTCACACCTGATAGTCCAGGGGTCTACTGTTGACCAGGTCCTGAGACAGCAAAGCAGCCCCACCTATGATCCTATGATGAAATGCTGTGTTTTACTCTAGATGGAACATTGGTCCACAGAATATTTTCCTTAAGTCTTGGGGATCATCAGGATGTTTTTTTTTTTTTTTTTTGGTCAAATCTGAGACGAGCCTGTTATCCAAATCTTCCTCATAGAGGCAACTGGACCTAATTGAGTTGTCCTTTTGACAAAGATTTGGATAACCATAACCAGTGATTGAGAACCTACATGGACATTGAGCCTTTGTGTTCCTTTTTGTCAGCAGTGGTTTTTGCCTTGGAACTCTCCCATGATGCCATCTTTCTTATTCTCTTTCTTATTGTTGAATCATGAACACTGACCTTAACTGAGCCAAGTGGGGCCTGCAGGTCTTCAGATGTTGATCTGGGTTGTTTTAAGACCTCCTGAATGAGTCAGTATGCCCTTGGAGTCATTTTGGTAGGCCAGCCATTCCTGGGAAGGTTCACCACTGTTAAAAGTTTTCTCCTTTTGTGGATTATGGCTCTCACCATAGTTTGCTGGAGTCCCAAAGTCTTAGAAATGTCTTTGTAACCCTTTGAGACTGATAGATGTCAATGACTCTTTCTCATCTGTTCTTGAATTTCTTTGGCACCGTGATGTGTTGCTTTTTGAGATCTTTTAGCCTACTTCACTGTGTCAGACAGGCTCTATTTAAAACATTTCTGGATTCAACAGGTCTGGTAGAAATTAGGCCTGGTTGTGGATAGTAAAATTAAACTCAACTTTTCCAAAAATGTGGTGTATCACAGATAATTCATGATTTCACAAGGAGGGTGAACAACTTTTCCACGTATGGGCAGGTAGGTTTGGATGGCTTTTTCCCTTAATAAATGAAATCATTTAAAAACTTCATTTTGTATTTACAACAGTTACCTTTTTCTAATATTGAAATTAGTTGATCTGAACATTTAAATGTGACATGCAAAAAGTAAGAAATTATAAAACCTTTTTATTGCACAGTAGCTCTTGTCCCCTTTTTTCAAAGCCCTCAGTTAGAGAAATGTTGGTGATCCCGGCTGCATAAAAATAAGATATCTGCAGGATTAAAAATAAGCTACACGTGCATTTGTTGTGGTTTGTCAGAATGGATTAGCTGGATGTATTTAGGGAATAAAAGACTCCTTCTGGCCTGCAGAGTCTGAATGTTAGACCCAGGATGTGACGGAGACGATCGACAATCCTCAGGAAATGAGCTCTGAACCCAGAGACCTCATCCTCCATGGCCTCATCTCTTCTCTTCAATGCTCATGTATATTTTTAGAGATTGGCTTGCTGTAGTTTCTGTTTGAAGGGAAATTGTCATGGAGACAAAACAAGCTCTTAAAGGAATCAGAGGTTCCCAAAGCGAGCTCTATTGATAGCCCTCATGGAGTGGAAAACAGACATATCTGGGATAAACTGCTGTGTTTTCTTACTCCAACCTTTCATCTCGGCCCCCTGGTCCCCTCACTGTTTTTATGTAACTTGAGGCCTCTGCGCTGCACTTAAACGTCATCAGATTTCTATTACATGCTGCTTCTATTCTGGGAAATATAAACTGAATTTTGTTCCAAAGCTGTGCGGTCCAGTATGGTTAGAAGCCCAGTTGCGTCACATTAATTGAGATCTAGTGAGAGTGTGCTGTGTTTGAGCTGAGGAGGCACTACAAGTGGCAGACAAATGGCAGATCCTGAGCCAGCAGTCAAAGCTGAGATGAAGCAGCTCGTCGTCGAGACACACTGAGAGTTTCCATCTTGTGAGAAAAAGATTCTTTATGTGAGGAATCCTCTTGACTAATGTCTGCCCCGTTCAGCAGATGTGCCTCTTCAGACACAGAATAAAAATGGTACTTTTGTTTGATTTCCAGCCACTAAGGCCATCCCTCTCCTTTTAGAGGACTGATTTTACTACGCACAGACATTATTCAGAGATATCTACACCGACCTCGCTCTTTTCAATACATGTCATTTTATTGTAGTTCAGTTTTGCACTTCAAAACACCATCCTCAAAATTCAGCAAGGACATGAATGTAAGACACTTTTAGTATTGGGATGCAACATGAAAAATAACTCAGTGTCTTAAAACAGCAGTCTTTCTTTCTAACGCCAGGGATTGATTCTAACCACTGCAATATAGACTTAAGAAACCCATAGTATGCAGGTATCTATCCCCCCTCCTCTGTTTTCAAAATCAATCTTGTCCACATGCTATGTTCTGGAAAACATTTTCATCCAAATTAAAATGCAAAAACTCACCCTTAAAAGATGTGAAGAGTATGCCATGTCTATTGTAGTCTGTCCTATCTACACTTTATGGACCAAACTATCAAGATCTACTGAGTGAGGGAAGAGAAAGAGACATTCCTGGTGCTTTGTCATCTCCTTCTTTCCTTGTTCCTTGTTCGATGTCAATGCAAAAGCCAACACAACTTTAAGGAAGTGTTGTTGGTCAGAGGGTGATTGTGTCATTGGTCATATCAGGCTCTAAGGTGGTTTATTTTCTGCTTCCTCAGATCAGATGTCAGTGTTGCTGATCAAAAACGTGTGCTTTAACTTGTAGTCTTGCACTTACGCATTACACCGGCTTCCATTGGCCACGGTCGCATCACCAAGAAACACAATTTGCATCCGACCAGACTTAGGACTTACGACAATATCAAACAGGGTTGATATTGCCTTATTCCAAGACTAAAAAAAGACTGCTTTAAAATGGCTAAAATTGAGTCTTATGACCACCTTACACCTAATGACTGAGACAACTGGAGTGAGCTGCGACTTTAGCAAGACTGCCATGATTTTACTACGACTTCTGAATTTTGTCTGCGACTTTGAAATTGGAGGAAAAGTCGTTAGGTTTAAAAGCAACTTGAACTCATTTTCTCTGCTGTGTTTCTGGGACTTCCCTGACTTCTCTGCGAGTCTCTTCAGCTGTAGGCTGCCAGAGCTGTTGATTTCTCTCTGTGGCACTGTAGGGTGCTCCAACAGCCACCATCTTCACCAGCAGTTCCTCGTCTGAAATAAGCATCTGATTGGCTGAATAGGTTCACGCAGAGCTACCGCTAAAGGCCGGCTCAGATTACCCAAAGTCAGCCAGATTTTATTCTGACTGCAAAGTAGGGGCTCATTGCGAACTTTCGAGCCTGATTATGCACATCGGGAACCACAAACACATAATTTACAATACATCTAACATACCCAACGACCAAGATTCAACAAGACAAGCATGTCAGAATTTTTCTTATATTGTTGTCTACTTTCACTGATTTTAACAATGTGAATTCTGTTGACTACCAGTAGGAGAGTATTTATTCTCCATCTTTGTATCATCATTTACCAGAGTGACACTAAACATGTCTCCACTTTTTCTCCCTCTGGGGATTTAAGTGTAAATACAACAAAGCTGTATGTACTGGTGAGGTTAACTGGGCTAATTTTCTTGACAGTTTGTCATTTTCATACATTAATTTCTATTTGAAGGAGAGCTGGTCCATGTAATCCTCCCCATGATACACCAGGACAACTTCAGAATTGTTTCTTGTTTGTTGTTTTCTTCTTGTTGGAGCAAAAGACCACTTTTGTCACATTAAAGGTCACATATTTTACCCCTTTAAGACAAGTTTATATTGATAGTAGAGGTCCACAAAGCATGCCTGTGAAGTTTGTTTCTGAAAACACTCCAGTATAGGATTTTTGCATGTCTATAAGCCCTGGCTGTTTCACCCCTGCTCAGTACGAGCTTTTTCTGTGTCTGTGGCTTTAAACTTTAATGAGCTGTCTGACTCCACCCCTCTCAGGAAATGGATGTGGCTCTCCTGATCCTCCTCCCAGCTGGCAGCTGAGTGGAAGATCGTGAAAGACCAAAAAAAATGACAGTCTGAGCCGGCCTTTAGTCAAGAGAAGCTGCACAGATCAAGATACATCACTGTAAATGTTATTAAGCTACACAGGTTGAGTTGGGAGGGGTCATCAGAATGATACAACAGGTACACACGGATCAGAACTGCACAGCACTGGGGTCGGGATCTAGACCGTTGTCTGCTAATTGGTGACCTCAGAACTAGAATAATATAACTCACAGGTCTCAAAGACACACGAACACTTGTCTGTGGACAGTATTCCATTACATATGAAGTTCATTATCATGCCAATCTTCTCCTTCTTCAATCTCTAGCTGCATGTACCTGCTCTGGATATCCTGAGCCCTTCCACCATGATTGTGTTACCTGCTGCCATATTTTTTTGATGGATGATGGACATGAGTAACTTCAATCCCAGCAGCATTTTTAGGTGTATTTCTATTCAAGGTTTTGGAGTTTATGGAGTTTGAAAGACACACGCCTGGTCAAGGAGAGGAGTTGGAGCATAACAGAGAGAAAGACAGCGAATTGTAGCGAGAATACTCACAATGATGGGAGGAATAGAGGAATATTCACCCTCTGCTATGACTTTCAGTCGTCCGGTGAGACCATTGGTGCTTCCGCCATGACAGTCCACCCGTAGCGAAGCCAATGCTTTGTCTCAACGTGTCTCCACCCCACTGGGGAGGGAGTAATTGGCGAATTAGATTTTGGGAGTGTTCCAGATCACCGTCTGGATCCAGGAATGTTTTTAAAGGATTCTTCACTATTGGGAGATAGGGCTGATGGCAGAAGTCTGTGCTCTCTGAGTGCTTTTCTAGATGTTACTGTTTTTATTTAGCCTTTCCAAGCCCCACTGTTACTGCTTTGGGCCCATCACTTCAGGAAACATTACTTTTGTTAAAGCACTAATGATTGTATGAAGCCATGAAAAACTATCGATACATGTGCAATGCTTATGATTTCATCATAATTCTTTTGATGCATTTGTCTAAACAATGGAGATTAATCTTTTGTTTCATTGGCATTTTTTTTCTATCTACCATAACTTAAAATAAAAAAAAAAAGACAGTTGTTCCTCAGCTCTTCTCCCCAGTATGTGAAGCCCAGCCTCTGCTCTCTGTGGCTGTGTCTCAGAGACATAAATTCGGGCCTCTCTTGCTGTTTGAATGTATGTAAAATTGATTTACTGGCTGTAATGATGCTCTCAGTCAGACAAAATGAGTCAGACAAACCAAAGAGAGTCTGCTGTGTTTATAAACGTCTACGGGAAGATAAATGAGGGCAGTTAACATCCTTCAGACCCTTTTATACTCTGAACTCATGAGATTCTGTCAACAGTGTTAATGAAGAATCAACAGACGTTCCACGTGGAGCCACCGGTCTTAAACAACATTAGGAGACGATTAAACTCCAGCTCCTGTCTCTCTGACACAACAGAGAGATTAATGGTGGGATTGTTGGAGGAGATGGAGGGTCAGCTCATCATCTCAGCTGGTACCATCGCTTCAAAATTACTGAGAAGGTGAGGAAGAGCATCATGTTTGAGAGGAGCTGTTTGACTGCAGAGGAAATAAAAAGGTTTTTTAATGCAGTGGCGGTTGTCAGCTTCACAGCAGGGGAACAACGAAAGCCTCCTGGAGAGAAAAACAACCACTGGTGGGACAAGTTAGACCACAACTTCTCTTCTCTGAAATCAAAGCTTAAAGTCTATGTAAGAAATAAAAAGTCCACATATTGGTTGCATTTGGAAATGGCCTTGTTTAAATCCTACTGGTCTTGTTCTTGAGCAATTACAATATAATCCATAAATCACAAGTCTAGGAACAAACAAATATGAACCCTTCAAGCCCTAAACTTTTTTTAAACCATTTTGTCTCTCCTGGACTTATTGTCTTGTCTTAGTTTGACAAAGCATGATGCAACAACGGAATAGCCGACCATTGGTTGTCACAGCTGTTCACAGTGCAATGTGGGAAAACATTATGGTGGCTAGTATGCCAAGCTAGTTGCAGAAATGATTGAAAAATTGATTAAAAGTGGATAAAAGACATTCAATATTGGTGTTACTGGTGTGGATTTAATCTTTGAAGACCAAGGAAAGACATCCAAGTTCCAGGCTCACTTGAAAAGCTTTCCTGAGGGCAACAAAGGTGCAAAGATAGCTTCATTAGAACAGCACAATGACAAGGTGCAATAAGGAAAATAAAGTCAGTTTCAATTTCAGTTTGGTGTAAACAGAATACTTATCAAGATTAACAAAGTAGTTATGGAGTCCCTCAAGGTTCTGGTTTTGAACCCCTCCTTTCTCCCTTTTGCATGCTTTCTCTTTAGCTAATTACTGTTATGCAGATGATACTTATAAACCTAGCACAAAAGGGAAGAATTAGTGTTCAGTGGAGTATTTCTTTGTTGTAGCAATGCTTCTTACTGTTGGAAAGCCTGTTTATTTCCCATTTAAATGGTGCATATTTGAAAGGAACATGCATTTGTGGGATGAGAAGCAGAGCTGAGTATGTGGGTCGCACTCATGAAAAATTTCAAAAACAACAAATACATAATCTACCACAAAAAAATTTCCTTATTTTTATACACCAATGAAGCATGATGAACAAATCTGAACCAGAAGCATGTCTTCAGGACATTTAGACCTGTATGGAGGGATTTTTTTCAACCTATCCAAGCAGCAACTTCTGGTGTTGGAAAACGACAGGACTAGCATGACTCCTGAAAAAAAAGAAAATATCTGTAAATGTATGGTACATCTGTAAAACCATACAGAAAACTACAAAAGTTAGTACTCTGCAAGGACAGAATCAACTGAAACAATATTAGCAAAACTTTTATTCTATCTGACAACACAGTGACTGCAGTTTTGAACTTTATCAGACTTCCAATAACAGCTGCTACTCTAGTTACACTTTTATATTTGAATAATATATTTAAAATATTGTAAGACTGTTGAATTGTGACCTAATCCGTCTTTAGCTAAACCATGACTGCACTGTAAAAAACAGCCTAGAAATTAAGATGAGTTGAAACCCAAAGGTGCTGACGTTTTGTTCTGTATTCAGATAAATTTAGCTCATTGTATGTTAAATATGTGAGTGAATGACAGCACTTACTGTCTGCCTGGGTACGTGTGAACATAGACTGCAGGGTTCTGAACATTTGAGAGTTCAGTATGTCAGCATACATTAAATTAAGTGGAATGTTTCTTTTTTCGTGCATACCTTTAATCAGCATGAGTGATCAACTTGAGGAACCTTTTAAAAGAGTTCAAACCTCACCCATCTTTTTCCAAAAAAGCCAATCATCAAGCTTTTAGTGAACCCAGACCTCAGATGATTTTATAATATCAGTCATAATGAAATGCAGGGAAATCTTATAGAGCTTAGCAGCGGGGATGGATACAGTAATTTATTCTCTATAATTCTCACCCAGGCAGCTGGGATAGGTAGCACAAATGCAGCATTTTAATTAAAAACTGCTGAGACGCTGCGATCACGGAGGAAAACTTGGCAGATGCTGGCACGTCCTCTCGTTCCTACAGAGAGGCAGAACACTCACTATGGCGCTGTTAATACAGAGAAGGGGAACCAATAACAAGAAGCTAATTATTACCTTCACAGGGAGGAAAATCTCTGAGACAGCTCATGTGCTGTTCCAGTGAACTTATCTGTCTCACTTTCTCACTTGTTATAGAATTCTAGGAAAAGGTTTCCAGCAGGTGTTTCAGTGCAGGCCTGCAGTGTGACAGAGACTACCAAAGATTTGTCCTGTCAAGCCTCAGGCATGAACTTTGGTAATCTTTTTTATTTTTATGGTATTTTTAAAAATGTTTTCCTAATTCATTTCCAGTTTTGGTCCATCTACTTCTGTTTTAATCAGATTTTTTTTTTCCTGGAACCATCAGAACATAAATAAAAATGCACACAATAAATGCCGGAGATTTTTCTGTAGTATTTTTGTGAAAGTTGTAATTTTAAGAACTGTCCACCAGATGGCACAGTTTTCCCTATTGTGGTTGACGGTTGGGGGAGGGGGGGGAATTTCTAGGATAATGGCTTATCTTTTTTTACTCCCCCCAAAAATGTTTTCTATACCTGAGTCCTGAAAATATTCCCATCTAGAACAACCGGGTAAGATAAAACCTGCTCAATAAAAAGTTAAAAATTTTCAAACTTTTTCATCTTTATGAAAAAAAGAGATAGTGTTGGAAGAAATTAACTCCAAAAAATTAAAATAATTATTGCTGTATTATTTTTGCAGAAGGCTTATGTATGAATGTATAAACATTTTATATTGCATAAAAAGTAACAATGCATAAAAATCAATGTTGGTGAAAATCAATGACAAATACCAGGCTCTGATTACCAGAAAAAAATTTGACTTTGCATGCAGTATATAGAAAATAATTAATATTTTCATTTTTTTCCCCATTTAAAACACCAGGGATTTTCTTGACAGAACCTGGCAAATAAGGGGTTCGAAAAATTTAAACTTGTGATTTTTTTTTAAAATTATTATTAGGGGAGGGGTTGGTTAAAAATTAAAAAATGATTTAAAAATATTATTGTGTGCATTTTTATAGCCTAATGTATGACATGAGCCATTTTGGTCCAATGGGAAACAAATGGGTGATAAATTAAGGGATACATGATGGTTAAAAAGTCTTACATCCACTTTTTGATTTTGTGAACATGCTCATAAAGATATTTTCTCCCTCCAAAGTTTAAAGCAACAGCACATAATCTTTTCACCTGCTAATAAAAGCTTCCAGAGCCTGAGTTGAAGGGAAGTCCTGCCTCTCTTGTGTTAATTTAACATTCAATAGTCAGTTTCAACATAACGAAGTTTATAGGCTTCCAGCAGCAAACATGATCAAATATTTGCCCTGTCAATAAACTCTAATGTTTTATTTTTGCTCTCTTGGATTAAAACATTCTTGTAAAACAGAGGATGTAACTGAAGTGAAACCAGAGCGCTGCTCTTTATTGGCCACAGAAAAGCTTTAGTCAGGGTAACATGATTTCACAAAGTGCTGCTTATTCCCCAAACAGCTTCTACATCCTCTTTTAGTGATGCTCTTATAGTGTGCTCACATTACACTTCAGTCCAACAAACATCCACTCCATCTCCTAAATCTGACAGAGACACATTTCCTGTTTTCATGCAGCAGCTAGTTGTTTGTAGCAGAAAAAAAGTGTGTAGTTTGGTTCAACTTTGACTTCACACAAAAACAAGAAAACCTGGAATACCTTTTAAATGTGATTAAAAATACAGAAAAATCTTTATAGAATGCTGCAAGTATGGCATTTATGCTGTCCCCAAAGTCAGCCTCGCCAGCATCGTATTCTCCTGGAAGACAAGGAAGCCGGTCTCCAGTTTACGTTTCCATTCATAAACTAAACCACATAACCTGTTCGGGGTCAAGGAAGGCTGGGGCTGTCACTGGGCGAGAGGTGGATCACACCATGGACTGGTTGCCAGTAGTGATGAGCTGACACACAGATAGGAGGTAGAATCTATTGGACTGATGAGATGTTTCTACTTGGTAGTAAAAATAATTATATCATGATAAACAGTGAACACTTCTTTCTTTACTTTCTGTAAGCTTACTCACGCACTTCTAGCCTATAAAACATACAACTTAAATTTGAGAGTAAACCTCCAGATAATAGGGGATTCCACCCCTCTGATCCTGGCTGTTACCTGCATGGGTGGGGCTTCAAAGCGATTAAAAGACAGCCAGCTCCCCTGTGCTATTCTCTCAGAACAAAGGGGATGGTTGCAGCACTTGAATGTCCCCTAAACCAAAGAGTTTACACTGACTAAGATTTATTATTATTTCTGATAACATTTGTAAAATTTCAATTATGGTTTAAGGGTTATTGTATATCCTTTGTTGTCCCCTTTCCTTTCTTATCAGATAAACCTGTCAAAGGTATTGCCTGAATTGAATACATTTGATTGGATATTCTCCCTCTGTGCTCATTCGTCCCTTTTGCTGAAATAGTAAATATAAAAATCACTGCTTAGTTTCAAAATATATGTCACACTTTTAAAAAAAAGGTACATTTTTAAAGTTAATTATACATCATATTTCTTGACTAAGGTATTATGTACCATACAAAATGAGTTAAAAAAAAAAGACTTCACGGCATTGTGTAAAAAAAATAGTTCCATTTACTTCTCTCACCTGAGATGTACAGCCTGTTCAGCTGTTCAGCCTTCAGCACTGGCATGTTTTGGATTTTGGCCAGGCCATATATGATAGCTGACCAAGAGAAAACCATTTTAAACAATTCTGAATAAATACAAGATACTTGTGCCCTACAAAGAGGATCAGCATTCAGTGAAGAAATCCCTGCTCCTTTACAATTTCCACACACCGTGCAGACCAATGGGTAGCAAGAAACCCGCAATTCACCTGGGTTGTCAAGTGGGAACCTTCCTTCATCAGTGTTTTGTCTTGTTAGTCCCACAACACCTCGAGAGGGCTGAACATTGATCTCCAGCATCCCAGAGCCAACCCCTGAACATGAAAATAAATCTATGAAGCACCATGGCAGTCTTGCTTCTTTGCTTTTATCTGGAAATATGTCGCAATTAACAGCATGTTCAAAGTGCATCTATACACTGGGTGGAATACATTATTCAAACTTAACTCATGCCAAGTGAAGTCCAGTGCCAGTCTACAAGGATTTCATTCGATGTGAACCATTGCCTTATTGGAATAAACTTCCCCTTACCAGAACACAGAAGTGAGCTTAATTCCAATAATAGTCATACATTTAAAAATGTACATGTATTTCATTAACAATAATTATTTGAATTTAAAAGTGTCAGTCTTAAGGCTCGGTGATGCTTTCTGCATGGACAAAAACTGATGCAGAATCATGATGTGGAAACTTCTGGTGCATTTATACCTAGCGCCAGCTTCCTCTTCGCCGCAAACTGATATTCTCCCAAAAGGCAGGGGGCAGTGTCTTCAAGAATCACATCTGTTGCGTGTTTAATACAAGTCATAGAAGAAGATTTGTTGTTTACATCATGGAGAAGAGGAGCTGCTGTGTTTACTGTTGTTGTTACAGCATAAAAGAGAGAGGAAATTGTCCATATGGCTACTCAACCATATGGACTAAAAAATTTATCACAATATTTTGCTGTATTTGTTGCGATAACGATATAAATCAGGATAAAAAATAGCACATTCAACACAACCTTTTTGGCTAGGTAAAACGTATCAAATGGGCTGCTTAACTACACCAGTTACACATAAATAGTGCAACCGTGCTGCAAATCAGCACACAGTAAGAGTCTTATCAAACAGTATGGCATGTAAACTCAGATTCTGTATTTATTCATCATGGCACACGGCACAAATCAATTTAGCAAAAAAAAAAGTGCAAACAGCAGAAATAATCCTAGCCATGTCTTTCAGGTTTTTATGACAAAATTGCAAAAGGAATGCAAATACAATATTATTAAGTAAGAAACATAAAACAAGATCACTGAAAATGAAACAGTGGCACACTATTATAATGTTTATAAAAAATGAATTTGTAATTGTAACATACCACAACTGGGTAGTGCAACTTTCCATGTATACTCTGGTTTCATTGAACAAAAAGTGGTAATAATTAGTACAAATATTTAAAAAAATCTCAAAAATTTCTTCAGGTATGACAAAATAGTGCAAAAGACAACTTGGTCAATTTAAAACAAATTCATAAATAACATTTCAATAACTGAAACATAAGTAATAACAAAAGTTAAGTGAACATGTAAACATTGGTATTCTCTTGAATTGTAAACAAAATGTGGAAATGAGGCTGACAAGAACATGTTAGATAGAGCAGGTTATGACACTCACTGGTAAAGCGTGTGAGACTTTAAAAGGAGAATGGGGCTCACACCTTGAGATTTTTGGTCAAGAAAACTAGCATATTAACTGTTGCTGGTTTCAGAATAGACCTCTGATGTGTAACTATATTGTCCCCAGCACTAAATAGCCTCTCTGAGGCTGTACTTGTGGCAGGGATGCACAAGTACCTCCGAGCTAAATGGCTGATCAGTGGGAAATTCACCTCGCTGTTTAATTCAGCCTAAATTCTCTCTGCATCAGAAATGCTGGTCTGCTCAGCAGCTGGTTTCTTGAAGAAGCTTGCAAGACTCTTCCTCTGCTTCTTAGATGAACTCTGGACCTTTTCTGTAGATTCAGGTGATGTTTCAGAGGTAGCAGAGTCACTTGGCATGACAGGGAGGGTTTGTGCCTCTCTGACTACTCTGGCTTTGATGACCTGGATCTCTTCTTGATTCAAATGCTGGGTGCAGAAGGGCGGATCAAGGAACAACGCCATGTTGATCAGCTTCTCAACCTCTGAGTCATGGTATTTGCTGTTCATGTAGTCCAGTACTGAAATTTTAATTGCCTTGGTAAGCTCTGTGTCTTCATCTTTCCTCTGCAATAGCTCACTGCTGAATAGCTGACGAAAAGGTTTCAAGCACGACACTGTGACGTAATTTTCAGCAGAGAGGGTGTCTGTGAAATCAAGGAGTGGACCAAGAGCTTCACTGAATGAATCAAGAACATCAATGTCCTGCCAAGTAAGCATCAGATGCCTTGCAGACCTTTCAGCAGCCAAGACTTGTGTGATAGCCTTTTCTTATATATATATATATATATATATATATATATATATATATATATATATATATATATATATATGTATGTATGTATATATACACACACACATATCGTGTGTCTATATACTCAGGATATGTCTTTACACTCCATATATAGAAATATACTGAGTTTATGGTCATATATCATTTTCTGTTTGTACTCTGTAATGTTTTTGTTCAGTATTTCTGTTGAAAATGAGTTACTATTACTGGAAAACAACTAAGTAATCTAACATTAACATGAAAGATTATGCAAATTAAATGAATGGTTGCTTAGTGTGCATGCACAAAATACCTTAAGAGAGAAAACAGTAAGCTTACCAATAGCCATGTGTAGGATATGGCCAAAGCATTCACACCTGTGGGTAATTTAGAGGCACCAGTTAACCTAAGGAGCATGGCTCTGTTCTGTGAGAGAACAGACAGAACATACGAACTCCACACTCAAGTTTTCTACCTGGCTATTCACAGCGAGAAACTGCTGCCATGTTACAGTGTTCTTTTAAAATGTCAATGATAATATTTATTTCTACCCTTAGTACTTACTCTACCTGCAATATTCAAATCATTTTGTTGGAAAAAAACAATCTCTGTTTATGTTTATATCTGGGGATTTCTGTTGTGGTCTCCTCACTGGATGTAATTGGTCACTTTTAGTAGGGTTTGTACTCTTCAGCATGCTAATCACATTAGAAACACGGCTTTTAGTCTTTGTAGAAACGTACATCAGTGTGTTTACTCCCAGCAGCTGGAGCACATCCACCAGCAGCAGCGGAAATGACAGAAAATGATCCAGGATGATCCCACAAGGCTTAAGGACCGGACTAATCAGATGACCATTCAGCTGGGGATTCACTAATTCACTAATTGCCCATTCAGCCTTCTCCTCCTCCTCTCAGGAAACAAACAGAGCAGCTTTTAACAGAGGAAAATGGGGGGGATTCATGAAGTTTAAAATATTTATTTATTTTGATTTGAGCTACAGAAGTTTGATCATAAATGAAGACAGGACATTTGATGTGTTGGACAGGATGTGAAGTCAAACCAGTGATAGTTTGTAATAATTTATAATGTGTGGTTTAATTTTAGAAATATCTAACTTATTCAGGGAAGATTTAGACATGGTAAATTTTAAATGTCATGATAAATTAATAATTTCTAACCAAGTCTATTTAAATTTAATGGTTTATAAATAATATTGGGCGAAACATGAATTAATACAGACAGGATTAATTATGTATAAAAATGTTCCTGATTAATTTTGAATTTTCCAAAGAGAGAAGCAAATCTTTAGAAATCAAATGTAGAATGTCACAAAAATAACAACTTCAGACGACACTAAAACCAGACAGTTTGACTGGTTTTTAGTTAAACTGTCAGAAAATAGACACGCCATGCCGCATGTTTCAGATCAATTTAGACTTTCACACAAACCAAGGTGCTCACTAGCATGCCAAAATGTGCAGTCAGTGTCTGAACATTGCAATTAAAGGTTTACACGTGCTTAACCTAGTCATAGCTGTCTCTAGTGCAGGGGCCTGGAGGGGGGTGTCCATGGTTTAGAACCTCCAAGTAAAGATATTTAAATTAGATCAACAACCTACATGTATTAGCTCAAGCTACAGTAGGATTTTTCATCTTTCAACACTACAGAAAATGCTACAAAAGCTAAGGAAAAACACCTCCAAATCAGAGTTTCTGCTCGACTCTTTTTGTTTCTGGAAAAAATTGATGTCAGTCCTCAATAATGTTGGCAACTTAGAACAACTACCAGACACCTATTTAGCCAGCAGAGTGATCAATAACCTGCATTTAACAGCAATAAAACTTGCATAATTAATCTACTTAATTGTTTGTATAACTCACACAGCCTTTAGAAATGACTGTGGAAATACTTTATTTTATTAGTCTGTGTAAGTTTTCTAAACAAATAAAATAAAAATTGTGAGCTGTGTCTTACACACCTGCAGTAAATTGTGCAATACAAGTTTATGTTTAGCATGAAAACAGTAGCATCTGCTTCACGATAGCACCGTTAGCTCTAAGTTAGCCCACTAGTACAATAGCTGCTATCATGACTTAGCAGCTTACAACAGCTGAATACCATTATCAGCTGTAAACACCAACAAATCCTCCAAACAAATAACTTACCAGTGCTCAGTTAACTAGACAACCATGTTTAAAATTCTGTCTTATGAATAAAAATACTTCCTGTCAGTTGTCCCATATCAGTCCACATGAACTGATGATCTCGACTATAACATCTGCTAAAACAGTAAATCCAACCATCGTGAGTGTAATAGTCCCAAAGAAAGAAAAAAGAGTCCACTGCGGATAGGTCAGTACACTCCTCTCACTGATTGCTCTTCCCACACTGCTGCTGATTAGCCGGGATGTCCTGAGCATGGTGTCCTCTTCGTCAGCCCTAAGCAGTCCATGCTGTTCTCCATGATGTAATTCTGTGTAAAATACAGTTCCACTTTATCTGAAAAATGGTCATAGGTAGATTTACCCACTCATTCAAGTCCACTGCAACTCTCTGCTTGTCCCAGCCTGTCCTTGTCCTGGCAGCTGCATCAGTGTTTATGCTGCTCAGCTATCTGTAGTTCCCTTTGTTTGGAATTCTTTATTACCTGGGGCGATAACAAACTCAAAATTCTTCCATACTACTGACTTTATTGAACCTATATTTAACCTGAGAGACTTAGTTGAGATCATGAGTCTGTTTTTTTCCAGAGTATCCTGACCAAAATGTCCATGCATAGTTTTGAGGAGCTCTAAAGTTCCTCAGAGATAGGCTTTGTTTGATATCATCCATGTTGACCCCATGATTATTCACCATGTGCTGTCTACCTAGATAAACAGCCCCAGTACCAAACAGGAAGTAGGTAGCTAAATTACTTTGAGTTTATTTTAAAAGATTCCTTCAACACATCTTCTTGGTAGCACAATATATATGTAATTATTCACGGTTACTTATTTTGTAATCTGAGTGTTATTCAGCTGGACATGTTGGCTGGTAATATTCTCATTTGTCAGACATCCACCTGTGAAACCGGTGAAAGACCAGCAAACGCCAACTAACGGAAACTCAGGCATGGGCTCAGAAATACTTCCAGAAATCATTTTCTGTCAACACAATTGTCTGCGCCAGCCACAATGCAAGCTAAAGCTGGATCATGCAAAGAAGAAGCCATATGTGGACAGGATCCAGAAATAATGCAGTCTGCTCCGTGCAAAAGTGGTCATTGAAACAACTGACACCATATCCTGTGGATGGTATGATACAGTGCGATCTTTGACATTCCCTTGCAGTTAGGACACAGCGTTAAAGCAACCCTGTGTCACAGTAATTGATGAGCCAGCATAAATGCAAATATTCATTTGAAATATCCCCGATATGTTGCGTGTGCACAGTCATTTCTCTGGAGTTGGTTAATTTTTAAAAAACTGGTTCAAAGCATGTTTTTACTTCTCTCCATGTTTCAGCAAAGGGAAGAGAATTAGAACTGTTCGTGTCACTCCTGACATCCCATCATAAGAGAGGAGGGCGTAGCCACTGTAGCCAATCATATCAATGTAGACAACATGACTGCACACTGACTGAGCAGAGAAAACCGCAAGTGAGCATGACGAAACAATCACACATACAAAAATGCACGCTAAAGTAGATAAATGTCAACGCCTGAGTGTTGGAAAAGTGCTTGAAATATGTGTTTGATTTGCACTCACAGCTTGTTAAAAACTGCTCTTGTCTATCTTGTTCGCACCAAAGTATTTTCTGACTTCACTTCTGCTGCAGTTATTTGTGTGCATCTCATGTCATCATGCATGTCTCTACATGTTTGCTGATGCCTGTTCTGTACACGGGGGATCAATTTGAAAAATGGCAGTGGCTGATTTGAATGTCAAATTGTTTTGAGCACAAAGGCCTGGCTGACATTTCCATCTCAGAGCAGAGACTCCTCGATCACCCGGCGCTCCATCAACATGTTCACTGTCAGTTAATGTCACAGAAAAAAACACAAACCTCTGCTGCTGACTACTAACATCGACTCCTCTCACTTCATTTTCACATTATAGAGAGCTAACGCTCCTTCTGCCACTCCATCATGGAGGCTGAGGTGAGGAAAGGCGACAAAACAAGGATTAACACATCTCAGGTTCAGGTATAAAGCTTGATAAAACAATGGAAATATCAGAAGTGTGTCTGAATATCTAGGTTTACAGCTCAATTATTCATCACGTGTCCTTTGAAAGACCTTAAGATTATGTTTCAGGGGAGTGTAAGAAATGTTTTTAAATGATACAAAGCTTTATGAAAAATGGATGACAGAGAGGGGAAATAAATACAAAACACTTGCAGATTGAAGGAAATGTGTTTAAACAGGTCATTCTTAGAAAATAGAGTACAACATGCCAAAATATGGCCTGCCGTTCATTTTTAATGTCCACATCAGATTCTAAAATTTAAGTAAATTATGGCCAGTATCAGATAATAATGCCTTGTTTGAAATTTCAGACAAAAATAAAATCTTTTTTTTCTTCTAAGCCTAAAGACCTTCTCCTGTCTGTATAGGCTCTATGTTAACTTTGTAAACAAACATTCTGCTGAGTGTTTGTCTTTGTGCTTATTTTCATGACTAAACAGAAAGACAGTTTAAAAGTTTAACATATTTCCAACCATGAAAATAATGATCTCTCAATTTATAACACCCAAGGTCAACTAACAAAGCATATAAAGACAATAATCTTCAAGCACCAGTGCTTCAGTAAAGTTTGGCAGCTTTGTGTAGTTTGCTCTTTTTTGTGTCTGAATGTGGAGATAAGCCTTCAGTGTCTCTCGCCTCTGCTGCACCGAGCATTTTTCTCATCCAGATCCAGCGGTAGCCCGGGCCAGCTAACCATACCAAGCCAATGGATTGTCCAGATTCCATGTCTGTCATCAGGCAAATCCAGTTTGCAAAGCTTCATTCTAAAAGTATTGTGCCAGGTCTGAGAGCCAATCAGCATCATTTAAGCAGAACCAGGGGGCAGACGGGGGCGTGGTTTGGTTGTTCTGCAACCTGGTAAACAGTGGTGACCAGTAAAACTACTGAAATCTATGGAAGCAGTTTTTATCTGAATTGGACCACATTTTTTTATCTATACAATGGTGGAGAAGCTTTTCTCTGTTGTTCTTCTAACCGACTTTAGCATGAGTTTGTTCCAGCTTTGGCTTTGCAAAGACTGTTGGAGATGAATGTTCTTTATGTTCCATATATTTGACTATGTTTAGTTTATTGAGTTTTGTGTAAATTTACATTATTAACCCTCTGAGCCCTAGGCTATTTTATTAACCACTGTGTCTCTCCAGGACTTTTTGTATTTCAAAGCTTGTAAAACATCAACGCTGCAGTGCACAATCAAGCTCTAAACATCCTTTTTCTTCACAGAATAACCTAAGTTTAAAGACATGTGTGCTGCAGTAATGTCAACAGATTTCTGAAAAGTTATAGGACTGTAAATGCAAAAGAAAAAAAATGAACGGAAGTTAAAACTCAAAGTATCATACACAGTAAACGATAATGGTTAAGGTTTTTTTGCAGAAACTTTTTCTCCCATCACTTTTTGACCAAAAAAAAAAAAAAATCATTCTGTGACAAAACGTCTTTAAAATATTCACATACATTTTTTACCAAAAGTCCTTGCGCTTTGGAGAATTTGAGTCATTATTCAAAGCAGTTCCTATCTGCAGAGACTCTGAGAGACACATCACAGCCTCTCTGTGTCTGTTTCTCTCCATTATGAGTCATTTAGGCTATTTTCTAAGTGTTTACACATGAACTGTTTGGCAAAGAATGGCATGACAATGGAACAGCCTGTCATTGGTTGTCACAACCCTTCACAATGCCTTCTGGGGTATAAGCAGACAATATGGCGACAGCATTAGCTGCTAACTGCAGGGGTGTTTGAAAAAGCATTATAACTGGATAAAAAGACTTTCAATACTTTAATGAGATCCTGGTGTGGATTTAATCTTTAGAGACCCCAGGAAGTCACCCAAGTTCCTGACTTGTGAGAAAACGTTCTGTAAAAGCTATGTAGGCATGTATAGATTAGAACGGCAAAATGGAGGGCTTTCAGAGGAAAAACAAGTGACTACAATTTATGGTTCAAAAGTTATTTAACTTTGAAATACATGTATCTCTTCTTGTCCTATACAACAACGCTGGCCTCAGGACTGAAGCCCAAACATGCCAGTGCTGTGTGACCACATCCATGGATCCAGCCTATAAACAAACCCACACTGGTGGCAGCCAGACACAAATGAACATGACGCACAACTTTCCACAACTGGTTGCAGCTTGCAAAGTGTTCTCCTGAGAGAACAGCTTCTTTGTCCCCTACCATCTTGGCTGTACTGTAGCAGCTCTGTTTTGAGAGAGCCCCTTCTTATCCAAATCTTTGTTGAGAGAGCAACAAGTCCATTTGCCCCCTTTGATGGAGACTTGGATAACCATGACCTAGATCAATGAGAACCCACCCAGACATCTTAGCAACATCTTCTGTCTGAGGTGTCAAACAAATAGGAGGCCTCAGCCACTGGTGAAATACAACTACTCATATCATTTTTTCACTCACTTGGTGGAAGTGGGAAGGCGAGTCCCGAATGGGCCCTTGATTCTCGTAGGAAGTGCCTGGCCATGAAGCGGCTGGAGGGGAGTCTGACCCTTGGCATGCTGCTGCTGGTGTGTGCTAGGGGTGGCACGTGTGGCGTGTCATATGACTTACACTACTGCACCAGTGTACTTATGGCCAAGTTAACTGACAGCTGGACTCATTATAGCTGGTTTTCTTGGACTTGAGGCTCATCTTAACTCACTTTCGCCAGTTTGTAGCTGAAGCAAAAGTTAGAGTCTGCATTTCCTAAATTGCGTCTGCTATTTTTGGTGCTTTTTAATGTAGTTTTTAAAGAGTTTATTTACAGGTTTCTATCAAACCCACATGCAGAACGCTATTTATCATAGATAAAGTGATTGATAAAGACTAACTTTTCTTAAAAAACTTTGTTTCTTTTTGATTCTCATGGAAGTGCATCCATATTCTGTTTTGTTTAAATGGCAAGTGTAAGGCTTTCATACTGTACCCCCCCTTTTTTTTTTTTAACCTGTACGCCCCTAAAGATCTTCCCCAAGGGGCTGTACATGAATTAAATTAATCTCCTAAGAAAAGGACATGCTAAATCAAATGTTAACAAGTTTCTCCTAATAATACGTCAAACAGCAAGGATCATAAGTAAAGACCTGCCTCCCTATTTTTAGCCCGGTCGTCTTACAGTACGTACATTAGCAGCAGCATCTCAGGGGTCTGATGCATTTGAATATTTTAAATCCAATTTATGCTTTTTCTGTTGAATTAAACATGAAATAATTGAAGTGAACCTTTGAATAATTCAGACGCTTTTAGAGCTGAGGTCAGCAGGATTAGGCCACAGATGTCTGATACCAACAGCTGTAATGCAAATTCCAAACATATACGCTATGTTAGACAAACACAGGAGATTATATCACAAAGGACAATGGAGATGTGAGGAGAAAACGTGTGTTTAAGGAGGCAGAGAAGCAGCAGGTACATGTGTGGAGCTGGAGGTAAGATAAAATCTTACAACAGGATTCAGTTCTCTTTACCTGGGGCTGATTGGAAGTCTGTGAGGGATGATGTCCTTACAGATCCTACCGCATGACCCTTAGCTTCCACTGCAATCCAAACAGCAATGGGGCCTTTCACAGACCCAGGCATGTGATGCTGCAAGCTCTAAGTTGTGACATACTACTGTACTCTACCTACTCTTCCATATGGCCCCTGAAGGCCCTGCAACCCAATAATGTGGAGAGCAAAGAGCAGAGAGAGCCAAGACTTCACTGGGTTTGTGGGAGCCTCCCTTTAGTGGTGTCCCATCTACAGTGCCTAAAACGTATTCACCCCCTTGGATGTTTTACTCTTTAATTGATTTTATAAATCAATCATGGTCAATATAATGTGTCTTTTTTGACCAAAAAAAAACCAAACTGATTTCTACAAAGTAATGTCAACTAAATAAAGGTATGTAATGTAATATTAAGTGACGGTAAGTATCCCCTTCCTCTACCTTTACGAGCCTTCCAGGGCTGGCTGCTGAGAAGCACATCCACAGCATGATGCTGCCACCACCGTGCTTCACAGTGAGGATGGTGTGTTTGGTGTTCTCCAAGCAATGTGTCTTTGTTCTGATGGCCAAAAAGCATCATTTTGGTATCACCAGACCGAAGAACTTTCTTCCACTTCCTTTATTAAGGTTAGTAAACACGCTAGAGCCAGAGTATAAATATACATACAACATATTTTTAAACCTAATGCACACCTACTTCTTTGCACACATTGTAACACTCAAATGCAGTAGTTGTTTAATTTTTTTTACCCAAGCTTTCATTTATTGTTTTGGGGGTTTCTTTGATACTATAATAAATACCATACAATGGACTTGTTATAGACATGCTACTTTACAATGAGATTTGATACTGATTCGTCCCTATAAGATGCTAAGTAGACACTGTAAACCTGCAATGTTGGAAAACTTAAAAATGTGCATCAATCAAGCAAGAATGGAAAAGACATATATTTTCATATTTGAGAAGTTTATTCACATAAAATATCTTTTCTTTGTGCTGTATTCAGTTGAATATTATATTGTAAAATCCTCTCCTTTGACGCTCTCAATGTTTTAAATGGCTTGTTTATGGCTCTGTAGATTACTTTAAGTAGCTCTAGTGTGCTGTATGAATAAAGTTACCTTGCCTTTGAATTAAAAGCCATTGACTGGCTCTAATATTGTTTAATTGTATTTCTTTTAACAGAAGTTGGTGTTTTAAATCATTTATTATCCACCTTTTTAACAGGTTTTACTTCAGCCCTCCTCTCTCACAACACTGAACTGTTCTTCCGGGATTTTAGAGAAAGGTCAGGGCAGAGATGACATCCCCACATTAATATTTATTTGGTTTGATTCAGTACACACTTCATTACTGTTCTTCACATGCATGGTTTCCCCATTTAAATATGTCGCTAAATTAGCCTGACTTGGTGCTCGATGCAGTAAGACGGCTGGTGTTTTTTTCATTAACAGTCAGCATGTGGAGTGGCTCGGTGACATCAGAGAGGGATTTACCTCGTAGGATCAAAGCCATCCTTGATATTAGTGTCCTTCACCGCCTCCTCTGCATCCCAGCTCTCTCCTCCACCCGCACCAGGCGGCCATCTGGGATGATTTCAAGAGACTGTGTGCTTCAGATTAAGACTTAATGAGCAGGAGAAACCAGTGCATTGTTTCCACTGCAACTGTAGAAAACCACGTACGTGCATGCATGTTTCAAAGAAGACTGCTAATGGAGGACGTTTTTTTAATCATTTGTGTGAATTGTGCTACCTCCCTGACTTATATAACAACATTCACAGCCTGGAGGATTCTGATATGTTCGCTGGTTGGATGCTTTCACCATCAGTAGTCTGCAGACGACAGCAGCCCACAGGCTGACCTTTGAGTCACAGACAGATGCCACAGTCCTCCCCGCAGCAGAAGGAGTTAAAGATGATGTGAAGCCTCTGGGGCTGCAGGAGAGTACAAATATGATTGATGGAGAACTATGTACATTTATCAGTTCACTGCTATAGGTATTGATCCTACCTGGTTAAAAGGTGACATGTTAGATTGATTATGTGCAACCAGAGCTGTTGTCCTGCTGTATTGATTTGTTAACTATGTATCAACGTAGAAGGCTCACAGTGGATGTTGATGAACACCTTAATAGGGGATTGCTGCTTAAATTAAAACAGAATAACCTAAGACATCAGTCGGTAGTTCTAGCAGTATTTTCTGGGCATGTATTCAGTCAAAACTGTATTGTTTTCACTTTTTTGCATATTTGTCACTCTTTAATGTTTCAGATCTTCCAACTGATTTTAATATTAGACAAAGATAACCCGAGTAAAAACAAAATGAGGTTTTGGAATGGGTTTCATTTATAAAGGGGAAAAAAGCCATCCAAACCAACCTGGCCTTATTTGAAAAGTCATTGCCCTCTCTTGTTAAATCATGAATTAACTGTAATTAACCACATTTTTGGAAAGCTGAGTTCTTTTTCACTAGCCACACTCAGGCCTGATTACTGCCAGACCTCTTGAATCTAGAATCCAGTAATCCCTTAAATAGAACTTGTCTGACAAAGTGAAGTAGGCTAAAAGATCTCAAAAAGCAACAAATCATGGTACCATCTAGAGAAATTCAAGAACAGATGAAAAACAGAGTCATTGACATCTCAGGCTAGAAAGGGTTACAAAGACATTTCTCAGGCTTTGTGACTACAGCAAACCATGGTGAGAGCCATTACCCATAAATGGAGAAAACTTGGAACAGTGGTGAATCTTCCCAGTAATGGAAGGTGTACCAAAATGACTCCAAGAACACATGGACGACTCACCCAGGAGGTCCCAAAAGCACCCAGAACAACCTCTAGACCTGCAGGCCTCTCTTGACTCAGTCAAGGTTCAGTGTTTATGATTCCACAATAAGAAAGAGACTGGGCAAAATAACATCCATGGGAGACTTCCTAGGCAAAAACCACTGCTAACCAATAAGAACACAAAGGATCATCTCACATTTGACTAAAAAACAACCTGATTATCTCCAAGACTTTTAGGAAAATATTCCGCAGACTCACCAGACAGAAGTTTTGAGAGGTGTGTTGGTAAAACTAACACAGCACTTCGTAAAGAGAACATCAGACTAACAGACGACATGGTGGTGTTAGTGAGATGTCTGGGGCTGCCTTGCTGCTTCAGGACCTGGTCCACTTACCATAATTAAAGGAATCATAAATTCTGCTCTCTACCAGAAAATCCTGAAGGAGAATGTCTGGCCATCAGCTCATGACCTCAAGGTCAACTGGACTTGGGTTATACAGCTGGACAGTGATCCCAAACACAACAGCAAGTCCACCTCTGAATTGCTTAGAAAATATGAAAAGAAGGTTTTGGGGTGGCCTAGTCAAAGTCTGCACTTAAGTCTGAGATTGTGTGGTATGGCCATAAACAGACTTTTCATGCCGGAAAACCCTCCAGTGTGGCTGAATTACAACAATTGTGCAAAGATGGGTGGGCTAATTGCCAGTTATTACAAACAGATGCTTGAAGTTGTTCTCACAAAAGATGGAACAACCAGCTCTTAGGTTTAGGGCCAGGTAGGTTTGGATGGATACATCATTATCCATTTAGGTTTTTAAAACCTTACTACAGTTGCAAACAGCATCTCCAACAGTTCCAAATGTAACTCATATTAGCATGTTTAAACCCCCTTAAAAATCTGCTAACTGTTCATAAGTATACCACATGCATACATTATTAGATCGCTCTGATTCCCAGGATTCTGACCATGTTCACCATTCTTGGATAAGACCACTACAACAGCCACAATTTATTCGTTTGTCAGACTAAAACAAATAGTAAAGGTCATACAGCCCAAAGTAAAGTTTATGCCATAGCTGCCCTAAATTAACAGCATTGGGAATTACCAAAATCGTTTTTTATGTTTCTGCAATGGTTAATACGCCAATGTGTAGAAGCTCTTTAACCCAAATGATATTTTTAATGCTAAAATATAATGATTATTGTTATCCATGAATTTTCAAATTTACTGATTTACAAAAAAACTGAAAAAACAGTAAAGCACATTATTATTTTTTGATTAATATGTCAAATTATAGTTATTTACTTGCATTCCTGAACAGAAAAATGAGTTTTAGTGGTTGAATCTTATGCTTGATTAATTTTTTAATTCTCAGAGAAACCCAGTGAGCCGGCTCAAATTTGGGTATAAAAAGGTGAATTCAGTTTGAAATTCCTCATTCCTGTTCAAAATGGTAAAATGTGGAGAGCTCACTGAAAATGAAAGAGTCTGCATTAAGGCACTTCATGATGCTGGATGGTCTCTGAGACAAATAGGGAAAGACATAAAGTGTTTTCACAGTGTGGTCAAGTATGCTTTGGAGTCAATCGCTGAGACTGGTACTTACAAAATGTGCCAGTGAAGAGGCAGGAAACACAAATTAACTGAAGCAGATGTCAGACACCTCAAGATTTGAAGTACTAGAGACAGAAGGAAGACCACTGCTGATCTTCAGGCAGAGATGAATGCTTCTAGATCAGAGTCTGAGAAAGTCTCCAGAATGACCATAAGCAGACGACTGACGGAACAAGGCTTAAAGGGAAGAATAGCTGCTAAGAAGCCATTGTTGAAGCCTGCAAACATCCAGAAACGCCTCAGATTTGCCAGGGAGCACAAACACTTGACTGTTGATGACTGGAAGAAGGTACTCTGGACGGATGAGTCCAAGTTTGAACTCTTCGGTCAGCATGGTCATGGTTATGTCCACAGAAAATCGGGAGAAGGTTTTGATGCCAGATGCATGCACCCACAGTGAAACATGGTGGAGATTCCATTATGGTATGGGGTTCCATTTGTGGATACGGCGTGGGCAAATGAGTGAAAATCCACGGTATCATGAACAAGAACGTCTACCACAACATCTTAGTGCATCATGGAATCCCTTCTGGACTGAATCTGATTGGTCGTGGGTTCATATACCAACAATACAATGACCCCAAGCATATTTCAAAGCTGTGCAGAGACTATTTGACCAAGAAAAAGGAATCTGGAGTACTGGAACTGATAGACTGGCCAAGACAAAGTCCAGATTTGAATGCTATTGAACAAATTTGGGATTTAGTAGATTCAGAGATTGATCAAACAGAAAATGTAAGGAGTAGAAGTAAAAAGTTGGCTGAAAAACAATTACTCCAGTAAAGTATAGTTACCTAAAATTTCTACTTAAGTAAGGTAACAAAGTATTTGTACTTCGTTACTTGGCATCTCTGATTATTTCCCATCATGAATCTGGTGGAAATTCACAACAACAATTTTTGGGCAGAGAACAAGATGTAGAAGGAGATGGAGATTGCATTTGAGTAAATATCGCTTATAATCTGATGTTTTTAAATCATTCACTTTAAGTAGAAATTAAAGTAAAATTTCAAACTAAAACAACTTTGCAAATTACTGCAACAACTGAAGAACTATCCCGGACACACCTCAGAATGAAAGTACCGTATGAAAACACGGGTTGTCTCACCACAGAAACAAACTGATCAGGCTGTCTGAGACATTGAAATCACTTGAATAGTGGTTAGGTGTAAGGTCGCCTTTAGTCTGTGACTACAAACAGACAAATTGTCTTTAGATGTGAGAGGGTCTCACACCTGGGATCAGTGCACTAAATCTGTTTGAAGAGGTATTGTGTTGGTCACTTCTGGAGAACTGCTACTGAGAATCCTACTTGGGAGACATTCAACTCTTGGAAAAAGGCTGATCTGGTGCATATTGTTGGCTAGTTTGGCATTAAAGTAAAAAAAGGCTGCAGGAGAGATGATCCTGAACTGGCTGTGGTCATTTACTGCTGGAGAAACCATACCAGCCAACACTTAAGTTTTAAAATATTGGAGGGGGTAGGTGCCATGCCCCCCTCCCATGTGAAAATTTTAACAATACTGTCATTCAAAATTAAATAATGCCTTTGCAAAAATTAGAGAAATTTTGTATTTACTTTTGATTATCCAGATTTGAACATAATAGGTGGATTAGTGATGTTTTTTCACTCTGAAATTCAACATTTGTGTACATTCATATTACATTTTTGGCAAAGCCGGAAATATAAGGTATTGTAATCCGTGTTGTTTACCCAGTTATCTAGAAACAGATTGTTCCAGATGATTCTCAATGGTAGTGAAGCGACACTGAAGATTGGTGTTACTAGTGGGGCTATTAATGTAGGGTTAAAACAAAATCTGTACACACGTAAAGGGCTCATGAAGAAATATCACAACCAATGACTCTGGAAAGAAGGGTGCACTACATCATTAGCTATTTTTATTGGTTATTGTGAATTATACTCATCAGCTTGGTGGCCTACAGCCTCATGTTCTTAATATCCATCAGATGAAGGTCAGATTAACGGTAATTTTGCGTCTTCTTCTTGTTTTGAACTGCTGCATTAACAACCCAGTGACAGGAGCTAATATGTCTTGATATAATTGGACAAGCAAATGTCACGTCCTACAGAAGGTGAAGTTGATCAATACATTGATTCTCTGTGATTCACTTTCTCTCCTCATGGTCACACCTGTCAGGTCCGTGTGTGGTGTTTACAGTTAAGGAAGTCGACAGTTAAATCACCTAAACTGATGTCTTGTTTTCTCATTAATAAATGAAAAAGCCACAGAGTGACCAGAAACATCAGATAGACTGTTTCACATCTCCATGGAATGGGATATATTTCACATCCATCTGGGACAGTGTTTGGGAAGGGCAGAACCTTTCAAAAAACTCAGAAGGTGATGAAGATTTCTGTCTGTCCCATTAATCATGGGCCAATCAGAGCAGCAACAGTAGGAGTAAGGAGGTTTTAAACAAACTGCCGCTATAGCTGCATACACGCTAATCTCTCTGCTAGATGACAGGTTTGCAGTCCCTTCAACTAAACCACACTTTTACCCACCTCTGTCTTCTTGAATGAGGCTGATTTCTTCTCTTATTTGCAAGGCCAGCCATAATTTCACTAAAGGCAAATTCTGCTAATCTCTGTAAAAGACAACATCATGAAAGGATGATTTGATGCTGTGTTGTGTTTCAAAGATAAATAATAACTTGCACTGACTTCACATAAATCCAAAAGATTTCCTTTTCTGTATATCAAACCCGAGACATTGCAGACACACTGGGAGCTTGGAGTGATAGCTCAGCATTAACTCCTCCTAATGCTTCCCCTCCTAAGAGGAAGTCCAGGCTGCTCAATATTCCAAAAATAAATCCCATTATTGGCTGGCTGTGATGTATCTGGACCGGCTGCATACATTACAGCAGCTCAACCACCAGAGACTGAAAAGGCAACTCTCATGTCCCCATGAATGTTGCCCTTGGACTTTTTTCCTCACTGCAAAGACTTTTTAAGTTATAGTCTGCAAGCCTTTTAAGTATTTGGGGTTTATTTCAGGATGGGGACATTTTAATCTTCGTCAAAGATACCATTCAATGTAAACAGCTTGTTCTCTCCCAAAATGATCTAGAGTGTATTGGAGTCTCTATCTGTCTCTCACCTGAAATGTCATTTAACATTGTTGTAATTTATAGACCACCTAATGACAAGGACGTGTTTTTTACTAAGTTGATCGAGGTGCTTAAATCCCATTACAAGGAAACCATTTTAATGGGTGACTTCAACCTAAACTGGCTTGACAAAACACGCTCCAAGAAGTTAAAGAATGTAGCTAACCAATTCAATCTAAATCAAGTGACTAAAGACCCAATCAGAATAACCAAATCCTCTAAAACACTGTTAGATTTAATATTTACAAATAAACTGGATCGTAAGACCTGTAACTTAATTACAGGTCTGTCTGACCATAACCTCACATTGGTATCTAGACAGTTATCCAAATTGCACTATAGAAATCTGAATAAAGAGAAGTTCTACACACTGTCTATTTCAAAGAGGGACTTACAGCTTCTGGACACAGAAATAAGTTCAACAAACTGGACAAGTTTAATTTGTGGGAGGAACAGTGAGCAGGCACGTGATACCTTTAAAACAGCTATTGACCAGATCATATCAAAATTTATGAAAACCAGTACACAGAGACGCAGACGAAGGCAAAACTTACAATGGTTTAATGAGAGGCTATGAATCTTAATAAAAGAAAGGGACACTGCCCTCAAAAAATATCTAAAGTCAAGACTGGAAACTGATCATCTGATCTTTAAAAGCATCAGAAACAAAGTTATAGCTCAGCTCAGGAAAACAAAAGCAGACTTTTTTCTGGATGTAATAAAACAAGCTAAAGGGAATATGAACATACTATGGAACTGTATTGATCAACTATCCGGGAGAGAGCGAATGAGGAGTGGACCTATAGAGCTCTATGCAAACAGTCTCAATAGTGCAACAGTTACCTCAAGAACACGAGCTACAGAGAGGGATAGCTCTGTGGTAGCAAATATGTTCAATGAATACTTCATTAATTCCATTAAAGAACTAAATAGCTCTTTTTTCGGCAGAGCAGTCAGCACCTCTAGTGGATCCTGATGGACCTTTGCGGAGGTCTAGTCAGCCAGGGGGGCCCACACTGATAGCAGCGGACTTGTTGAGTTCTGCACATGTAAGTGAAACAAAGGTATTTAAAATCCTCTCAGCACTATCAAATTCAAGAGCAAGGGACTCTTTGGGTCTGGATCCACTATTCATAAAGAGAAATAAAGATGTTCTAACTGTGCTAATCATGCATATTATAAACCGGTCCCTGGATGACTATAAATTTCCATCCTCATTGAGGAGCGCTATTATAACGCCTATATTTAAATCAGGTGACAGGCAGGAAAAACATAACTACAGGCCCATCTGCATACTACCCGCCGTATCCAAAGTCATAGAAAAAGCAGTTGCCGAGCAGCTAACTGAACATTTAAAAAATAAAAACCTGCTGCACCCAATGCAATTCGGCTTCAGAGCAAAACACTCCACTGAAACTGCATGTTGTTTCTTCTTAGGAGCTATACAATCTAGTTTTGATAAGGGAGGGGTGGTGGGCACGGTCTTTCTGGACCTCCGTAAGGCATTTGACACTGTTAACCACTCTGTGCTACAGACTAAACTGCTAAACTTTAAATTTTCATCAAATACTATTAAATGGTTTCAATAATATCTTACTGACCGCTTCCAGTGCATAAGGATTAAGAATAAAATATCTGCCCAGAGAGCCTGTACCACAGGTGTGCCACAAGGGTAAGTTTTGGGACAGTTGCTCTTCAGCTTGTACATCAGTGAACTACCATCCATCTGTGACGGCGTGGAGGTCTTGATGTATGCTGATGACACGGTCATCTTTGTGCATGGTACAGATGCAAATGCAGCTGCAGTTAAACTATCTACAGCTATAATGAAGATATCAGAGTGGCTTAACCGGTCACGCTTTATGTTGAACACAGAGAAAACTGTTGCTATGTTCTTCTCGAACAAATGTAATCAAAGTGACTATCCCAACATTGTTGTAGGAAGCCAAATGATTAAAAATGTGGAGGAATTTAAATATTTGGGTGTCATTCTGGATCCCAAACTCAGTTTTAAAAAACACGTGAAAAAAGTGCGCCGTGTGCTGAAATTTAACATTGCTAATTTTCACCACATCAGGAACTCACTATCAATTAAAGCTGCAAAATCTTACATAAATGCTATGATTCTGTCTCACATACTCTACTGCTTGCCATCTTGGTCTCGGGCTAAACTGTCTGTCTTGAACCCACTTATATCACTCTACAACCAGGCTTTAAAAATCCTTGATAAGAAGCCATGCAGGCACCATCATTGTAATATGCTTGAGAAATATGAAATGCTAAGCTTTGACAATCTAATTGTGTATTCTGATGTCCGCCTGGTACACAAAATCTTACATGATGCTGCCCCACCCTCCTTGAAGAACTTTGTGCAGCCCTGCTCTGAGTCACTGTGCAGAATGTTAAGGTCGGCATCCAGAGGTGACTGTAAAATTCCACAGAGAAGGTCCGCCTTCTCCCAGTCTGCCTTCTCCTACAAAGCTACCAAAGCATGGAATGGGCTCCCAGACAATATAAAAAATATATCAGATTACCACAGCTTTTCATGCGCCGTTAAAGACTGGATACTTAGCAGTCAGTGCTGTCTGCACCGAGGCCAAGGGTGACTCTAGTTTTCAGAGGTTACCCGTATGGGCATCATACATCAGATAGCAGGACTTGTGATGTTAACCACATGAGTGTATAGGCACTTTAAAAAAGTTAACGAATGAATATAACACTGCATCTAATGGACTTACTGTGTACTCATTGACTGTATTTTGATGATTAAGAATTGTTGTATATTTTATTCACTTTAGTATGCATTTTACAGTGAATGCCTCCTATCTGTCATCATGCGCGGGACCTGTATTTTACATACCTAACTCTGTTTAATAGCACTTTGTATTAACCTGACACACCAGATGGATGTGTGAAACACATCCAACAAAGAAATGTTGTCAAGCTCTGATAACTGCACCAGCTCTTGTTGCTGCTTGTTAACGTCACGACTCTGCTGCACCTGAAAGTACTGCCCCTTGTCGCTGATTGGTCCTGTCACTTTCTAACCGGCCCAAACGGTTCAGATGGGAGCTTTGCAAGATGGATTAGCCAGTGAGAAACAAGGAAACGGGTGTATCCATCTGCTTTGCACGGTTAACTTTGTATATGTCTGTTTTTAATGTGAGGTCTACAGATGGAAATCACGCTAAATCTGGTGTAGCCATCTTTTTTTTTTTTTTTTAATAATTAATGACACTGCACATTGTCCTGTTGAATAAACAAAACTCTAAACTCTAAACTTAAACTTTGTAACTTACATAGGTGATATAGCTTCATAAGCACACTGAAAAAAGTAAAACAATGCTTTTTTGATTTAAACATTTCGTTTCCATCGGGCAAGAGTTTTCAGGAAAAATGTGTTGAGTTGACTTTCAAGATTTGTGGGAGGCATGGTGGACCAGAGGTTAGCGCTGTTGCTTCACATTAAGAAGGTTGCTGGTTCACTTCCTGGTCTGGGCCTTTCAGTGCAGAGTAGGCATGTTTCCTCTGTGCACGTGTGTGTTCTCTTTGGGGACTCTGACCTCCAAAAAAAGGTTAAATGAGACTCCTTGGCTGGGATAGGCTCCAGCCCCAGCAACCTTTATAAAATGGTTCTATGAACTTAAACATGTTAAGTTCAAATGAGTGGAATATTTATATCTGTTGATTGAGGGAAATTTTTATTTTTAGTTTAGGACAATCTAAAGTAATTAGGTTTGCTAAACCTTTAAACGTAGTTTCTATGAACTTAAAACATTTTCATTTACCTAATTTAAAAAATATTGAATTGATTCAATTCAAAATGTTTCATGTGATTGATTACTTCATTTTTTTAAGTTCAACCAATGTTTTACTTTTTTCAGTGCATTAGGTTAAGTTTTGTAGCTACTTAAACCATGTAGCTTACATAGCTAACATAGCTTTATTAGCATTAGGTAGCTTCTTAAACTATGTAGCTAATATAGCTGTATAGGTTTTAGGTTTAGATTTTTAGCTTCTTAAACTATGTAGCTTACATAGATAAAATAGCTTCATTATTATTAGGTTTAATAAGGTAGCTACTTAAACTTTGTAGCTTACATAGGTGATATAGCTTATAAGTGTTAGTTTTAATTTTGTAGCAACTCAAACTACGTAGCTTGCATAGCTTAATTATTGGAAGACTTAGTAGGGTAGCTTCTTAAACTATGTAGCTTACATGGCTAATATAACTTCATTAAAGTTAGGTTTAGTTCTGCAGCTATTCAAACTACATAGCTTACATAGCTTCAAAAGCATTGGTTTTAGCTAGGTAGCTACTTGAACTATGTATCTAACATGGCAAATAAAGCTTCATTAGAGTTAGGTTTAGTTAGCTGGCTACTTAAATTACATAGCTTAAATAGCTTCATAATCTTTATGTTTAGTTTTGTAGGTTCCAAATTTCAACTTTTGGTATCCTTATACTCACCTTAACCCTTACCCTACCATTAATTTTAATCAGACTATTTTGTAATTTTCAGCATGTATTTCCATTCTGATGAGGGTGCTCGGGTAAAGACTGATGAATGTGAATGCAGACTAGCAGAGGAGAGATAAGACGGAAGCAGTCCCGCCTGAGCATGATTCATAACAACTGTGCTTCAGGTAAAATCACCCCTGTGTGCTAATAGAAGCAAAAGTTTATTCACCATTCAAACAACATGAGCACAGGGAACAAATGACATCAGGTGGAAAATAGGACGCCTACATTTGCCTGTTCAAGTTTACTGGCAGAAAAACAACAAGCTTTTACAACTTCTTGTTGCTCATTTTCTCATATTTCCAGTGATGCGATTAACCCTGAACTCTTAGTTTGCCACTTCAGCAGAAATTTGCAAACGTTGCCAGAATTCATCATATCTGCAGCCTTTTAATAATCCTCCATGTGTGTTCAGAAATGACTGTGAGCTGATGGAGGAATGAATGGTTGGTGTCAAGGCCACTGTACAAAAAAAAAACTGAGGCCATGCTGCTCTTGTCAGTAATCGCTTCATCAGCCATTTACCAGGCGTAAGAAACGTGCACAATGTTTCCAGCAGCTCTGGAGAGCGATTCTGACTGATTTTTATGAACTTTGATTCATTCTCTGTGGAGGAGGTGTTGGTGCAGATGAATGGAGCTGAGATGAGTCCGTTGGACAGAAGGGAAAGAATGAATGGCTCCTGCTGTTGTTTTTATCCTTCAATATAAAAATGACCATCTAACTGTTAGAAAAAAGCAGCTAAATGTGTGAGTCAGTCAAACTAGGTGAAAGGAAAATCTCTGAAAAATCTTATTACCGACCCTCTCCTTTTCTCGAGCAGTTGCTATGCTCTTTTTCAGCCACTTCATCAGCCGTTGTTCCATTTATCAAGACCTCCCACCACCTGATTTGAACCTGTTGTATAGATTTTTTAGTGAAACATTGTCTGCGTGGGTGGTGGAAGTCCACGATGTATGCACAGTGGAGTGTACTATTTCTTTCCTGTGTACCGATATACTAAACTGAAAATGTAAAGGTACCTGTGGTGAAACTTTGTTATGGTGTTTTAAAAATACTGCTCGGTGATAATGAAACTCTGAAGTTTCGAGGAAGTGAAACAAACGGTGGTGCACACCCACGCAAAGACCTTTATAGCTCAACTGCTGAGATGGGAGAGGATCTGCATTAAAAAGCATACAGTACAACAAACCAGAGCAGGAATAACTACTAACACATCAAAAGAGTAAATATGCAAAAAACTATCTTCAAAATCAGTTGTATGCATGAAGCTTGGGCCCATTTTATCCTCTGAGCTGCACAGTAGATGTGGAAGTAGGAAGAGCATTGTCTTCTTGGTCCTACAAACATTTAAAAAGAAATCAATAGTAGTCAACTCTAAACTGCCCAAAGGTGTGAGTGTGAGCATGCCTGGTTGTTTTTCTCTTTAGTCAGGCCTTTCAGGCTGACAGGGCTCTGTGCTGGTTCTGGTTTATTCAGACTCAGGCAAAAGTAGAGCTGGACGTAGTGATACATGTCCATCACGTGAACGCGGGCTGGTTGCCACAAAGCAACTGGATAGGTCAGTGGTTTACACTGTTGACTTTGATGCTGGAGACTAGGGGTTTGAATCCCAGTCTGGGCACCAGTGTGGACTCTCAGTCAAGGTCCCAAACACCTGTCTATGTCACAGATGTATGTTGCTTTGTCTGCTAAATGACAATGTTAGTTAGAAAAGCACTGAGGTTCTGAGACCAGTCCAGGGTGTACCCCACCTTTTGCAAAATGGCAGCTGGTACCCTTGCCCCCTACAACCCCCAATGAGACAGGTGTGGTAGATAACTGAATGGAGGATGAGGAAGACTGCAAAGAGAATAAAAATTGACCAAATTGGTTGTTTCTTCTTTATTTTTCTTGGCAGACTTGCAAACTTGCAAACTTGCATACGCTCATACCTACTATTTATCAGACAGAATTAGGGGCATAAATCACCAGTTTCATCCCGATACGATACAGTATCAATATTTTGGACAACGATACAATATTTTCCGATATCACAAAATCTGCCACGATATGATTTTGATTCGATTCAATATAGGGCCCAGGATCGATATCAGGTGATTTTGTGCAAAAATTTCAAACAGTTACAGAAAAAAAAACAGTTTCTGCAATTAAATTATGACAGGTCTCTGTATTTAATAAAAATATGTCTTTAACAAAAACAACAAAGACCTGATTACCCCTGAGTACCTTTAAATTAGGAACACAACTATGCACATTTGTGTTTAAACATATTGATTTAAAACAGCAAACATGTTCAGTATCAAACATTTTATTTCCTCATATCCCCAGATCACTCTAAAGCACCAATATGGACTTTTTCTGCAACCCTTTATAATAATGATCAAAATATTTGGCCTGTGTCCCCATTTTAGATTTTTTTCTTCAACTTATTTACACACATGTGGACTTCAACAGATATTTCTGCTCTATATCAGTCCTTCATACTTAACACAGGGGCCTTTTAATGTGGCAGATAGTTCATTTTTGTAGTTTATTCACATTATGGGATTTAAATGAGGTTAAATATTTGGCATATGAGGTTATATAATGATTCTTTATCATTTTTATTTATTGCAACCTTGATATTAATAAATGGAAAGGTTAGACAGAATATTTGAGCGAAGTTTTATTATAAAAGACGTTCCTATGATGTGCAGCTTTATAACAAGAGCGGGGGGGGTGGGGGGTATATAGAGAACAGCTGTCCTGCTTGAACCACGTTAAGTTTGGACAGCTTATATTTTCATTATAAATCTAACGTGAGACGGCGATGTAAAATAGGTGTATCAAAGGAGATATGCAGCAGTGGACTTTTTCCTATCTGTGTATTGGTGGTCTGCCGCAGACAGCACTCGCTTCCTCAGCCATAACGGGTGGAGTGCTTATCCATGAACGGCGGTTATATACAGATAAAGACGTAGATGTAGTTGGCAGTGGCGTGCACAGACATTTTGGGGGGCAGATGCTCAGTGAAAAATAAGGGCACTGTGTGCGGCATGTGGAACTGCCGGCTGCCTTATTATAGCAGTGTGAGATTTTAAAAGAAAAAAAAAACATTACAGGCACATGTTACATAGTAGCTATCTTTGCAATTGTGTCATCTCTTTCACATACAGCTGTTCTTGCTCATGCCTTTCTTGTTCTCCCTCATTTTGATCATCCATGCTGGTAGATGGCCTATTGCAGGACAGCTCAGAGCTGCTTCCCTGCTGTAGCTGCCTAGAGAATAATAATAGTTTTAATAATAGCCTATTTTTTTTAAGTTTTAATAATAGCCTATTCTTTAAGTTTTAATAATAGCCTATTAAGGTAAATACAAGATTCCTGCAAGTCCTGTAACATAGAAATAACTTATGGTTGGTACAAAATAATATAATTAGCTGATATACCTTCATGCCTGATTTAGTACTGACAAACCACTTTGTATAGTTAAAATAAAATGTGGACAGCTTTTAAGATATTTCAATAAAATTAGAGGAAGAGATCAACTTTATAATCTGAGCTTTAAAAGGCCCTCAACAGTTAACATGACTCCGGTCTGACTCTGACCTGTCATCTTCATCTTCCTCTTCCTCTTTGCTGCTGGTGGAGAGCAGAGAGCTGCTTCCCTGGGCTGCCTGCTGTAGCTCTCTTTCTTTCTCCTTTTTAACCCTGTCCTTTCTAGGCATTATGCTAATGCTGCAATTAATAAATAAAAGAGACCAAAAGTATGAATAAGAATGCTTAATGGCATTACAATAAGGCAGAAGGCTACTTTTTCTGTTTGTCATTTAGCAGTATATATTCAGCTTAAGTATACTGATAGATTCAAATGCTGTACCAATGACAAACTCTACCGACATTAGTTGTGTGGTGGTCATCACGTCATATCTATTATTGATTTGGGCTAGCGTCACTTGTTAAGCAGGTGAGCAGTCGGCTAATTTATGCTCAGCTATGTTTGGTGCTGTATGAGACAGGCTACTTTACAACAGAGACAAATGCAGGTTACAGCTTGGCAACTGAGGCCTAGGGGGCAAACAATACACTCGATTCATTTATGTTACCTGGCTGGCTGGTGGGGCAGGGGAGGAGGTGTGTGTGGGCTCCAACTTTGCACTGCTGCTGCAACAACACAACTCCGTTTGTGTCCGCTCTGCGCGTTCACGTTCACGTTCTTATGACACGCTTTTAATCGTTGAGTATTTATAGATGATCATGTCAACATGGGCCCAATACATTACATTGTAAAACTACAACAACAAAAAAACCCAAACAAAAACGAAAAGGGCACTTGCTTGGTCCAGAGGCCAACGGGCAGGTGCTATAGCACCACCTAGAGTCTATCTGTGCACGCCACTGGTAGTCGGCAAACTAAACGAAATGAAACTTTAAGCCACTGCTGCTACTTAGTTAGCTTGCAGCTAGCTTGTTGAGGACCCTGCCTGGGGCGGACACTGTCAACAGGTGTGTGGGGGGAATTTCAAAATAAAAGCGTAACTTGAAGCATCCATTTAAATCGATGTTTTGATTTTCCATGGATCTGATTGGATCATCAATCAACCAATTGATATATCAATATACATCGATGAATCGTTACATCCCTAGACAGAATACATATATAAGGGTGCTCAGGTGGGGAACGATGTTACTAATGTGAAAGCAGACCAGCACAGGGAGGGGGGAGCAATTGCATTCATTTATGGTATGAAACAATCATGTCTAATAGGGGAAACACTTTTATAGGTGAAACAAGGGACATGACTCTAGCAGTAGATTGCTCATCATCCATTTGTTTCTCTTTCCAACATGTCACATGAAACTGAGTGACTTAAACCTTTACTTCTACTCAGAAACCTCTCTTCGAGTCTCACCGTGCTCTTACTGTTTGAAACTTTTGAAGTTGTAGCTGCTGTTTCCCCCTCATGTAATGAAACCAACTGACGTTTTCTCATCTCATCACTTGGATGGTTGAAAAGCCACCTGTGTCCGAGCCCACATGACGCTCCCACGCACTACAGTTTTGATAAATGGAAAAAAGACTCAATCTGGGACTCACTAGAGGAGGTTTCTGTTGTTCAGACTTGCTTTCTTTTGGGAGTTTTTTGTTGAATTATACACACCACCAGTCGGGGTGAAACTGTCGGGTAAACTGAAGAATGCGGTCCAACACAGGTCAACAAAGCACCACCAACACCAGGGGAAACTCTTTCCGAGAAATAAAATTCAAGGCAGCCTGACAGACAACTTTTATGATAACTTATTGGTCCAAAAACAAAACAACTAGAAGAGAGTCAGCAGAAAACAATTTACTGCTGGAGATCTTTAAAAAGGGCCTTGTAATTGAATTATTCTAAGATGGTATGTAATGGAAGATGTCAGTAAACCAGAGGAAAACAGTCTGCTTTTGATCATTAAAAAGCTAACTTTATGCTATTTTCATCCTGTTTGTCTGCAGCTCAAATTAATCTTTTTGTTTTTTCACTTTAAGCCTCATCTCTCTCCTATCATTGATACTCAAGCTTCAATTAGCAGAATGCAGAAAGACTTTAAATCCATCATGTGACTGCTTCATTTTATGGTTATGTCATCTCTGACACTCAACAGGCCTCTTTCTGCCCCAAAATAACACCAAACCAGAGCCTGAAGTTATCAGCAAATGTCTGACATTCTTCAGAGAGTGGTAGAAACTTGGAGGGGTTTATGTTTTTCTGCTCCAACACAATCACATTCCTCTGGTTCGTTCAGGAGAACCAGAGCTAAAGGAGAAGAGAGACACATCTGTTTCCCTATAAAGATCAGGGTATTTTAAGTTCTAATCACCAGGATTGTCCCCATCTGTTGGTCCTGGCTTTAACTGGAAAAACTCTCCCAATCCACTTTTTAAAAGATTACTTAAAAAGCCAAAGCAATTCAGACTTTCTAACTTTGTGATTTATGGTTTAGGAAAAAGCAAGCATCTAAAAGAATCAGAATTACGTCCCGGCAAAACCAAGATGTATAACATATTGCTAATCTAACTGTCCTTTTTACCCCTCAGAAGACTTCTCGAGTGTGCTGGTTTGAAAATGGTGCCATAAAAAATGTATAAACTTTAAACAAAAAGTAAGGCAATTTGTGTTTGGTACATTATTTCTTTGTTGTAACAATGCTTCTTGGTAATAAATCTTATACCGTTGGAAAGCCTGTTTATTACCCTAAAATCATCATTAAATGGTGCCACATTTGTAAGGATCATGCATTTGTGTTGAGCAGCAGAGCTGAGTATGTGGGTTGCACCCATGTGCCAAATCTTCTCTGCGAAGGCCAAACAGCTGATCTTGCCATTGACTCTTGTTTGTTGTTTGGTGGATTGGATGATTGAAGTTTGAAGAAAGAAGACATATTGACAATTTAACAATTTATTCATTTAACAAACAGGAGCCTCAATAGTGTGTGGAAGAACCATACACAGCCACAACAGCCTGGCTCCTCCTCCTCATACTGGTCACCAGCCTGGTCACACACTGCTGTGGGATGGCATCCCATTCTTCAACCAGCATTTGTTGCAAGTCAGCCAACGTGGTTGTGTTGGTCACTCTGGCACAAACAGCATGCCCAAGCTGATCCCACAAGTGTTCAATGGGGTTAAGGTCAGGACTGCTGGCAGGCCATTCCATCCTCTCCACTCTCAAATTCTGGAGGGAGTCTCTGATAAGCCCCGCTCTGTGGGGGTCAGTGTTGTCATCTTTTAGGATAGAGGTTTTGCTGACAGGGTGAAAAAACAGTATTATTGGGGTGTTGTCTTCTTGGGACGGCCACTTCGTGACCTGTCTCTGACATTCCCCATTATATGGAACTTGGCCTTCAGTTTGGAGATGGTACTAGGGTTCACTTCAAACAATGCGGCAACTTGGTTTTGCGGAACACCTACTTGAAGTTGCCCAACCGACAGGCCCTATCCAGATCAGTCAAATGTGGCATGCCGATTCTTGAAGCAGACATCTACTGACCACTGTAGCAGGGACCATGCTCACAGGTGCTGGCAGCACTTGGGGGTACCAGAAGCTCAAAACGAGAGTCAATAGCAACAGCATAATAAGCTGTTTGGCATTGGCGGAGAAGATTTGGCACATTTTTCATGGGCACAACCCACATACTCAGCTCTGCTGCTCATCCCACAAAAACATGATCCTTACAAATGTGGCATCATTTAAAAGGGTAATAAACAGGCTTTCCAGCGGTATAAAATTTATTACCAAGAAGCATTGTTACAACAAAGAAATAATGTACCAAACACAAATTGCCTTACTTTTTGTTTTAAGTTGAGATATGTACATATTTTCAACACAATCTGAAAATGCTGTGCTGAGTCATCATTTCAGCTCCCCCCTTTTCTTCGTCTCTGAGTAAATGGCGGTTCAAAACCAATTTGTAAAGATGAATATCATCACCTACTGTACAGGAGTGTGTAACCTGTGGCTGACATACACTAGAGGGCTGCGTTTGGAGTGGGATCCCGTGAGACCCAATGCAAATCATGTGGGAGCAGGTGGACAAAAAAATTGCTGTGGGTCTCTGATCATCAATTTTTGTAAGAAAAAACAGGTGATGAAACTGAACAACTGACATGGAAAAGAGGATGTATACTGTTCTTGTTAGGTTAATTGGCAAAAGGTCAGTAACATGACTGGGTATAAAAGGAGCTTTAGAGGCAGATTCTGTAGAACATTTTCAGAAAAATGTTCCTCAATCTAAAATTGAAAAGACTTTGAAAATCCCACCATCTACAGTCCATGATATCATCAAAAGATTCAGAGATGGCTGAAGGTCAGTATTGGATGCTGGTGAACTAAGGGCCCTCTGCATTAAAAACAAGCATGATTCTGTACTGGAAATCACTGCGTGGGCTCAGGAACACTTCCAGAGATAACTGTCTGTTGTCACTGTCACGCCGGATGGATTTGTTTCAAACATCCATCTGGAAAACCTCTCATATACGGTGTTTGGGAAAGGGCAGAGCCTTTGAAAAAAAACTTGGAGGGTGACTGGAAGAACGTTCTGTCTGTCACATCTTTACGGGCCAATCAGAATGACAAAACACGTGACATAGCTGCAACCGAGGGGTAAATCTATAGAGGACTGCATAACACAAACCATGGTGACTGTAGACATGTCAGTACATGACTTTAGTCATTTTTGAAAAGAGAACAACTCACTGCTGTTCTTTGTTCTTCTTTTAACGGAGAAATGTAATCCAGTTCTGATAAAACTAACACTTTAGCAGCATCCAGTCTTCTGCCATAACAGCCACGGCCTCTTGTTGCTGCTTGCAAACGACACAACTCCGCCATGCCCGAAAGTACTGCCCCTTGTCACTGATTGGTCCTGTCACTTTCTAACCATGCCCAAACGGTTCAGATGGGAGCTTTGCAAGATGGATTCGCCAGTAAGGAACATAGAAACGGGCATATCTGTCTGCTTTGCAAGGTTAAGTTAAAGCTGGATCATGAAAAGCCATATGTGAACAGGATTTAGACACACCGCCATCTTCTCTGGACCATTTAAAATGGAAAGAGCCAAAATGGAAAACTGTTCTGTGGTCAGATGAATCAAAATCTGAATTTTTTTTTTGGAAACTAAGGGGAGAAACCATCCAGCTTGTCAACCTTGCACAGTTCTAAAGCCTGCATCTCTGATGGAGGCCAACCTTTCACCAAGAGAAGGCATCATGATCATCAGAAAATTGAGAAATCCAGCAAAGAAGAACAAAGATTGTGGAGCAGCTACATTTTTACATCAGACAAGAGTGGGATAACATTCTTCTACCTCTACTTTATGATTATCATTATTAGTAATGTAGTGAGCAGCTGACATAAGTATTTTACCCTCTGCAGATCCTCTAATATTGAATCAAAAATGCTTTTTAAAGCTGCATGTCACTGATTTTTATATAAACCATTGTTGTAAGAGAGCCAAAGAGTTGTCAATCAAAATGTGATCTGCCCACAGTCTTGAAAAATGTTCTAAACAGCTAAATGTGGTGTGTTGAAGATGAATTAAACCTCAGTTGTAAATAATTGTCTTTCCTTGTATTATAGATATTAAATTAGACTCTAAACTTTTCTAGTGTGTACTATTTTAAAGATTTTTAAGCCATGTCTCTGGAGGCTTCACGCTAACAAGCTTTCTTTGCTCTGCTGTTCATATCAGACGGAGTTACAAATGAACAAGGAGCGATAGATTATATTAGCTGAAACTGAGTGAGTGTAAGTAACATCCAGGCGACAGGAAGACGGAAATGTGTAAACGAGAGGAAAAATAATGCATGCTCGTCTTATTCCTCTGGGGATCAGCTGCTTTTAGCCGGCACACAGCAGCAGGAAGTGACACGGGACTGAGATGAGGCAACACAACATGTGTGGGTACTAAAGACAAAGAAATAATTCTTCTGTGAGAACTGAGTGAGTTTTAGTGCTGTAAAGAGAGGAGAGAGGGAGGACAGACAGACAGAAAGGGCCAGCTTTCTTCATCAATGACTTCACTACAGAAATAGCCGCTCAACAACAGGCTGACACGTTGCAGTGACGCCTTAAGAGTTGTGTGACATACTGTGCTGGATGTTCTCACTGTGAGTGGGTGAGTGAGGATGGGGAGAAATACACAGAGACATAATGTGACCAAAATAGTGAAGAGTGTAGTGTGGAAGAGAGGAGATAAAAAGTCAAATTCTTAAAGGAAATGCAGAGTTTTTGTTCAGTCTTATATGTGCTCTAGTTGTTCCCTCAGACCTTGACTCACTGTACTAGATGTTGCCATCAGTTTTCCAGCCACTTGCTTCCATATCCTGGATCATTTGGAGGTTGCTTTGAAACAAGTGCATGTTCTTTTTTTGGCCCAGTTTGTTTGACGCCTCGGAAAAGATATGGCAGCGTATGCCTGTTTGGCACATCGCCACATCAACCTTGATCCTGTACTGCTTTGACCTCCTAGTTGCCATCCTCCAGGCCTTTGCCAGGCACATGCCCCAGCTCTCCAGGTATCCTCCAAGATGACCCCTCTACATTAAATTCCGAGGCCTGATCCAACCTACTGGGTCCTGGGTCCCTAGAATGTGGCGGATTATTATCAGCACAGAGAAGAGCGCCAAGTTCCTGCAGTTTTTTAATCATCTGCCAAACTGTTGATGAGGCATTGTTTGACATAGACCTCCTCACTGTTTCAAGTTTTTTGTCAGGCTAACTAGCATCTTGTAGAAAAGTGCTCATGGCTATGCATACCTGCATACAGTGGGAAAAAAAGGCAGTGATGTAATGACTAAAGGCCAGCGACAACCAGTTGTTGGTGCAGATGCTACTTTTCTATGGTGGCTTGCTTTAGCTTTGTTAGCTTAAGTTAAAGCTAACATAGCTATGCTAGCTACGGTCAAGTTTTCAAATTACAAATGCTTTAATGGGCATGAATGGTTGAGACCTTTGTTGCCAAAGTAGAGTGTATATATATAAATAAATATATATATATATATATATATATAATCACAAAGTTATAGACAAAAAATTAATATGATCATGTAGACACAATCCTATACATTTATAGAGGTACTGTCCAAAAGCTAAGATCAAACAAACAAAAATGATCACAATGAAATTATACCTAATACATTTTGTTAAACTAACAACATGTATTTCTAATCTGGTCACCTTCAGAAACAAAATGTTCAGTTAGTTGTATAACTTGTGATTCTTCAGCTAAATGTTAGTGTAACTTTATAAGCCAATGTAGCTACATTAGCTTTATCTAAAGCACACAAAGCTAAAGCTAGCCACTGGTCATGCAACTACTTCTAAAACCGCTCTAGCTCTAGCAAACTTAGCATAATGAACATAGCTTAAATACCTTAGTTTGCTTTAACAAGGTTAGCTTTCTGCTCTTCAGCTTTAGCTATGGTAATCATGAGTGTACATTAGCTTTGTATTTTATATAGCTAACGTAGCTTTTTTAGCTTAAGATTTAATGACATTAGCTAAGTAGCTTACAAAGATAATGTTGCTCTGGTAGCTTACATTGCGTTGTTAGCTATAGATTTAGCTACATAGCACTGTAACCTAAGTAGCTTATGTAGATAATGTAGCTTTGTTAACTTTATATTTATCTAAGTAGGGCTTACCTCCTAGCCTTAGTAGCTTACATAAATAATGTAGATTTGTTAGCATTTAGCAACATAGCTACATAACCTAGACAGCTTACATAGCTTTGTTAGTGTTAGATTTAACTTAATTGTCCACGTAGACAACACTGCTTAGTTTGCTGTAGCCTAGCCTCAGTGATGTTACAATGTTTTAATGGAAGAAAAACTTTTAATTTCCTTTTTTACTTGACGTTATGAAACTTTTATGGTCAGGATTTTGCAGGAAAGGTTTTTGACTTTCAACTTTTGGTATCCTAACCCTTACCACAACACTTACCTTAACTGCAAGTTTAATCTAATTTTTGAGAAAAAAAACACATTTTAGGGTGTATTTCCAATCTGGCACAGCAGGCATCTCACAGTTGTGGTCTGCAAGGAGAGGGGGCCAGAGGTGTAGCTTATGGTCTGCAGCCAGACTGTCTTGTGAGTGGTTCCCACTGTTGTCTTTGCATCATCTTGGTGGATCTGCAAATAAACTAACAAACAAATACTTCTCAGTAACCTTTTCTCTGAGTTGCTTTGAGTGTTCTTTTGTCTTTTTGGTCAAAAAAAAGCCAAAATAAATCTACCGTGATTAATTCGTAGAATAAATAAAAGGGTTAACATCTGAAGGGGTGAATATTTGTTATAGGCACTGTACTTGATGTACACTGATTGAAATATAAGCATTACTAGTAAAGCATGAGATGTACAGTTTGGAGTTCATGCTGTTTTGTAGTCCTAAACTAAAATATGGCACATTTTAGAGCAAATACATCTTTCACAGGATTTATGAGTTAAAGTTTCTCCTAGTTTCAGATATCTACTCAGAAAAACAACCAAAAACAGAGAAGCTTAAAAGAAACCATCATTCCCAGTCAGTGAGCGTTTAAATAGATGAAGCGAGAGAAAATATTTCTGCTAGTAGAATGTGAAATGGAGGAGAAAAAGGAGACCCATTTTCAGGTCGATGATCAGAGACAGAAAGGAGGAAGAGAGCACGAGAGGAAGCTGAACGCAGGGGGAAGCAGAAACACAGAAAGAGAGAGAGAGAGCTTTAACCATGCGCACATGAGAATCAGAGAGCGAGAGAGAGAGGGAGGGCAGCAGAGGGAGAAAAAAGGCTTAATTAATTCAGGCTGGATGGGAGGGATGTTGCTGCCGTCCCCACCGAGCCTCCAGTGCCTCTGCTGTCGTGCTGCAGGAAGCCTCGTGTGCGTGGACGACTCTGCTTTCTGCTCTGTGTTTACCGGGAACCAGACACCGGTGAGCCCAGCCTCGTCTCACTCTCTCTGCCTGACCGGAGCTTTACTCCGAAACAAGGATGATACACGGAGCAGCGACGGAGCAGCAGTGAGCAGAGGTAGGACACTTTCTCTGTCATTTCTCCTCCAGTCCTCCTCTGCTTCAAGGGTGCTCATCATGTTTGTTGTCATCTCTGTCATCTCTGTCATCAGTCACTGCTGTCTACTTTAGGGCTGGATTTCCTCTCCTTTTCTGACCCTTCCTCAGTCAAACTTTTATTTCTGCTCTTTCTGTGACCGAAACAAAGATGCTGATAAGGCTGTGTTGTAGGGCTGGGCAATAAAGACCAAAAATCATGTCAAAATATATTTTAGTGAATCTCAGCATTTTTTTCAGTTAAGTTATAACAAATGACTGTTTCAGTAACAGAAACATAAACTTTGATTTGATTCTAGAAAAAAAATCTAACCATTTTAAACCTGTCTGGCACCACAGCCACAAAAATCTAAGTCCTTGACACTGATTAAGGGGCATTTTTTTGTTTCAATCACCTTCACACTGACAGAATAATACCCAAATTTCCTAATATTGAGTATTTCCTATCCTCCTAAATAAAAAATATTCCAAAATGATCAAATCTCTTTTCCATAAATGACCAGCTGTACCAAAATGCATAACAACTTCAAGATCTTCTGTCACATTTTTAACCAAAACAGAAAGCAAGAACTGTCTTTATTGCAAAAAGTATGTCAGCAGCTTTAGTAGAAGTGGGTGGAAGTGTGAAGAAGCAAGGATATTGTATTTATTTATTGCACATTTGTGTGCCAAGTTTGGGACCCCTGCCTTAGGCCATGCTTATTCACTACATCCACCCTTTACTCTGCCCTGAAGGTGTGGACTCTTCTTTTTTCAACAGATTATTTTCCCATGCCTCTGCAAGGACATCCAGAACACGACCTAGTTTTGTCAATCCTCCTTCCCACCTTACTCGCCATTACACACCTTACTACAGCCTCAATTATCTGCCCAAACACGCCTGAAAGTTCTGCACAGTACTGTATACAATTTTGCCCTACTGTATATCTCATTTTTTAGAGCTGTTAATCATTTATCCCTAATCATTGGTGTTAAGTCTTATGAGGTTTTCTTTTAACCATTGACATTAATTTGATAAACAATTCTCCAAACCTTTACTCTTTTTGATAACCAGCCAAAACGCCTGCCTTAAGGATGCCTGCCTAGCTTTTAGTGTGAAAGGACATACATCCTGAGTGCTGCTAGAATGTCAAGATATGTATTTTTTAAGATTTATTTTTGGATTTTTGTGCCTTTATTTGATAGAGGGGGACAATGAATAAAGCCGGAAACGGGGATGAGAGAGTGGGGAGAGACATGCAGGAAAGGTTACATGGGGCGATTTGTTGATCAAGATTTATAGATTTGAAGCAACCTTGAATCTTTGACTGGATTTGTATGCGGACTCTTTCAGATGCAGTTGGAGTTAAAGTGCTTTGAATGGGAAGTTTGACGGCTCTAAAAATCGTCTGATTGTTGGTGGTCTGACAGATGTGAGGATTGTAGCTGCTGTGGTCACTGGATCTTGGAACCACAAATATCATAACTTTCTAGCAATGTATAACATGATACTTAAACACATTTGCTTTGTAAATAATCGTGATAATGAAGAGGAAACATACTGAAAGCACAGGGAAGGACTTTTGTAGGGTTTTAACAAAAGACTGTAGAAAGTATGAGACAGAGCCTGAGTGGCACCAGCCATTCAGTTTACTTCTTTAGGATCCTCATTAACCCCATAAGAGATAAATCTCAGACATTACTATATCCAATGTTATAGTAATAATTATTATTGTTCCAACCACTATAATTATATAGTTTTAACTACTATAGTTACTACTATCATTACTATTACTATTACTTTTCTATTGTAGGCTCATTCACTCAGGTCATGGTTATCCAAATTTTATTAAACCTTCAAGGACCTCGATCAAGTCCAGTTGCCCCTCATTGGACAAAATTTGGTGAGCCATTTGGTTACTACAGGGGGCATTTGAGTGCAATCCATTTTGACCGCCATCTTATAAACACTCAAACTATCTTCAGATCAACCTAGACACATAAGAGGCAGACTTGAGGCTGGTTTTCAACCTCAGCTACACAGCTACATTGAACAGGCTTACATTAGCCAGTGTCACTCCCTTTCAGTCCCATCACATCTCATTAAGAGTGTCTAATTATGCAAAAACATTCCAGTTTTTCAGTCTTGTGCCATCTTTTGCTTTAAGAAGGAAAACCAAGAAACTAAAAGGCTGAAAGGTTAAATTTTGGGCTTTTATTTTGAAGCCCTTCTTTCATATTTTGGCCTCTAATTAAACAGACTACAGCCCTGTGTGGGACTCTCTTCTTAATACTGCTGTCTCTGGTTTTCTGACCAAACATGCTAAATAGTCAGAATAACACATACATTAGGGATGGGGGATCATTAATTTTTATTGATCTTGATACCCTTATTGTTACTCTTTATTAATCAGAGTCCTTATCGATACCATAGATACTTTTCTATAGTTTGGTGGAAAGACAAAATGATGACAAATATTTTACACTAGAAGTGGCCTTAGCTGAGTAGTGTTTGAGTTAAAAAGCTATCTTTCAGTCTGTCAAATCTATTTTATATCGCTCAAATATAAACACATTCTTTTTATTCACAACTGTATTTATGGAAGTTTCGCATCAAAAACTAAATTAGTCTATTCATGCCATGCATCTTTAGATGCTTAATGCACTAAGACCAATTTGCATGGGAAGGGGTCTTTTTTCCCAAAAAAACTATTGATAGTTTGAGTTTTTTCAAGATGGTGGTCTATTATTGTGGATCTTATGCAAAGAGGCTAAAACATTAAATTTGGAGCTTTTATTTTGAAGCTTTCCACCTGTATTTTCACCTATATTAAACAAATTTTCTGTAGATCCTGCTGCCTGTATTGTTGCTTGTTTCTAATCCCATCATGCCTCTTTGACAGCCTCTAATAATGCAAAAAATCTGTATTGTTTAAAGTAATATGGAAGAGTTACAAACAATTCAACTCCTGCACATCGTATCCGATCCAATCCACTCTATTTATATAGCACATTTTATAAACTGAACGTTTCCAAAGTGCTGCACAAAACATCATTTAAAAACAAAACAATTGTTCTACCAGTGCTCAAAATAAAACCAGTAAAACCAAGAGAATTTGCTAAAACAATAGATAGCAGCTAAAAAAAAAAACTATAAATACAAAATATAAAAAGATACAAACAATAGAAATAAATAAAATAATAAATAGACACAGGGGACCACACAACTCACAAGGTGTTAAAAGCTAAAGAATAAAAATGGGTCTTAAGACAAGACTGAAAACACTCCCCTTTGGGGGCTGTTTGGACGTAGGGGTGCAGAGCATTCCAGAGTTTAGGGCCGACCACAGAAAATGCCCAGTCCCCCCTGGTTTTAAGTCTTGTCTTAGGCACCACGAGCTGGAGCTGGCCCTCGGACCTCAAAGCGTGCGCTGGTATATAAATTTGGATGAGGTCCGAGATGTACTGTGGGGCCTTTCTATTCAAAGCTTTAAAAACAAACAATAAAATCTTAAAATCAATTCTAAAATTAACAGGAAGCCACTGCAAAGACGCAAGAATTGGGGTGATATGTTCACGTTTTTTGGTTCCTGTTAAAAGTCGTGCCGCAGAGTTCTGGACTAACTAAAGCGTGAAAGTCCGTTATGCAAAATGCCGGTATAAAGTGCATTACAGTAGTCCATGTGTGAAGAAATAAAAGCCTGCACGACTTGCTCAAACTGCTTAAAAGATAAAAACGGCTTAACTTTTGATAAAAGATGAAGGTGATAAAAGCCTGATTTAACGACTGTGCTGCTCTGTTTGTTGAGTTTAAAATCGCTGTCCATGATGATGCCAAGGTTGGTGGCGAAGGGTTGAACATTATCTCTGAGGGGGCCCAGGTCCATAAAGGGATCAGTGGGTCCAAACAACACAGTTTCTGTTTCCCCCTCATTTAAACAAAGAAAATTTTGGGCCAACCAAGCCTTGACATCACCTAGGCAGTTCAACAAGGGTGTCAGGGGGCCTTGGAGATAGGCAAATAAATCCGACAGTCATCAGCATAAAAATGGTAGGAGATGCTGTGCTTTCTAAAAATTGCACCCAGCGGGTGAAGGTAAAGCAAATAAAGGATTGGGACAAGAATTTAACCCTGGGGGACTCCACAGTGGAGAGGGACAGCGGACAAGGTGGAGTCCCCCAGCCTGACAGTACAGGATCTCCCTGACAGGTCAGACCTAGACCAATCTAATGCGGTCCCCCCTGACATCCACAGTCTTTGTATGCCTGTAGACATGATCTCTTCAGACCAAAATGTTTGTTTTAAACCAGGTGGTAAAAATGTTTATTGCTGCTTGGTTTTAACATTTTGTTGATTTTAACTTCCTTTTATTTTGAGCAGAAGCAACCGTTTAACTGTTATCAATGTCTTTGTTAACAAACTTAATATACTCTGCTCATTTGAAAATACATCAATGCATTTAAAAACTCAATATTGCCCCACCCTACTTTGTTTTCCTTGCTCTGAATGTCACCAACATTTGTCCTACTACCAGAGAAGGTTATAACAACACAAACAAAGAGAGTTAGGGTGGAGTAGACTAAAAACAGAATGTCTCAGACTCATTCGATGGTGGTGAAACCAGCTGGAAACAAGACGACTGAGCACATCATACGATCTATACTGTCGGTCGATCCCTTGGTGTCCAATGACAGCTTCATCAATAAGGTTTAAGTTACTCTTCTCTGGAATAAACACCAATCAGTCCTCTTTCTTTCTGCACGGGCTAATGTATTCATCGAAAACATGCTCCTCCAAAAGATGACCTTGTTTGGGGGTAGTAGTTCCACAAATTTCTATGCATAGATTGGTGAATTAAGAGGAGAAATTGAGCTGGATGTGGTCGGATGGCCCCGACTGCACAGTTTTTTAATCTTGAGGCATCGTTTGCTTGGAGAGGAAAACCAAAATATATAAAAGCTGGAACATATAAAATTTGGCTTTTATTCTGAAGGTGTCCCTCCATATTTTGGTGTCTAATTAAACAGATTTTATGTATATACTGCTGCCTGTAGTGTCACTCCCTTTCAATCCCATCCTGCCTCCTTCAGAGCGATGCTTTAGCTGACTTCTTGTGATTAATCTTCAATCGGAACGCCTAATTACATCTCATCAAGCAATCACCAAACGTGATGCTTATTTTTGCCCCGACAGCATCCACTTGTGTCTTTGATAAACACACGAGATCCTCTGCCCTGAATGTTGACTGCAGGCGAGCGAAGAGAGGGCAGAGCAGCGGGAATCAAGGAGGAGAGGATCAACAGAGAGGAAAAGAGCGAGGGTAGAGACAGAGGAGGATGGATGGAGCTATGATATTCAGCTCACGCTCTCAGTCCCAGGAAGGATATAAGCTGCAAAGTGTGTTTTTCATGTCGGACTCGTGTCTCAGTGAGAGGCCGGCCCCAGGGTCAGAGGAGGTCTGTGGTGAGGAGGGTGCTGAAAGCTTCCTGATGGTGATCCGTGAGCCGTCAGACAGTAATTCATCACTCAGATTAAGAGGTGAACAATGGCCTGTCTGAACATGGATCTGTGTGATTAGGACAAAAGCGTGCTCAGAGCCACTCGCACTGATTCCTCTCATTTCTGATCTGACCCCAATACACGACAGCCATCATTAGGAGTCTTACAGCAGCATCTTTTCTTTTAAACACAAGGCAACTTTACATGAAATCATCCTGCAAAGAGCTGAAAAACACAACATGAATCTTTAACAACAAACCCCTGGACTGTTATGAGTCACTGTTGTGTCTGAAGCCGTTGCTTTTTGCTTTGCAGCTCCATTTGCAGGTGAGCGTAATTGTTAGCTCAGCAAACCCACTGAAGGCTGAAAGAAATGGCAATAATAATGAGGCACTTTTGTAGCTGCTGAACCATAGGTGGTTTTACTATTCGATATAGGGAGGCAACTGCCTGGGACCTTGAGCTCCAAGGGGCCTAAAGATATAGTCATTATAGGTGTTCCTCACACATATGATTAGGTCTTAAAATACATAATATGAGTATTTTAAATATGTAAGGCCAATTAAATAGCAACAAAACCTATTTTTGATTTTCATAGAAAGTCCCAGGAGTTGACCTGGTCCTTAAAAGACGGGGTCAAACCCCTCAGAGAATCCAAAAATGCCTTCATATTATACAAACAATGGCAGGGTAGATCCCTATAGACATTAGAACAATGAACTGATTGATTGTTTGGTAAAAATGCACGATTAGTAGCAGAGGAATGGATTTAGCACCAGTAGTGAGCATATAATTTTATTGTCCATTACATTTGCACTAGAAAGGCACTGTGTAGTGATATTTATATGTCAGATTTTGGTGTGTCTTGTAGATGCTTTGAAATAGTTTATTTACTTGCTAGAGTTGCTTTTTGCTAAATAAGGAAGGGCCTGATGTCGACCCCAGCCTGGGGCCTCCAAATTAGACAAACTGCCACTGCTAGAATCTATCAAAGGTCTGTGTCCACAGCTGCTGTTTTTGTGCCCTGGCAGTGCTGATTTACCATTCAAAACCAAATTGCAAAATATAATTGGCATGGTATTGGCATAGATGTTAGCCAAAAACATTTATTGTCTTTATCAGAAAATATGAAAATCTCACTGTTATTTATTTACTAATACATATGGCTGTAAATATCAACCAAAAGACCTATGTCAGCTAGGAGCAGACAATATGGAAAATATATATATATCATGGGTTTTTTATGGCTGGACCACAATCTCGAATTTATCATGATTCTTTTTCATTCTGATTTTAAGGCAAATTTTTCAGTGATTGACCAAAAAACAAACTTGTTTCCCACATATAATTTAATGCAAGAATCCTGAGTTTCTATGTAAACTCTGTATTGAAAAAAAAAAAAAAAATTCTTCAGCAACAACCTGTTGGTCAACGCATGAAATATTTAAATATTTGACATTTTATAGTTGGCACAACCAGGTAAAGAGGGATCTGAAGGTCTTTTCCCAAATACATTAATCACCTGACATTTTTCATCTCACTGCGTTCACCATAATGAAATTAGGATTTTGTACTATATATATATATATATATATATATATATATATGTATATATATGAAATACATACAGGAAATAGTGCCATGGGCCGGATTCGAACCCAGGTCGCCCGCATACATGGTGCACGCCTCGACCACCAGCGCGCCCCTCTTTACCCACTATTACTTCAAAATGAAGGGTAGCTTCTTGTTCAGAAACATTCTCGGCGGTCTGCTTTACATGATCTGCTGTGTGAGACCCACTAAACTGGTGTGCATGTAATACTTCGCACATTAACTCAAAGGTGGAGGACTGTTCAGTGAGACTCAGCACTGACATGGGGCAAACATCAGAGCTCTAAATGTCTGTAGCGAAGCTAATGGTGGCAAAGTTGCTTTTAAATTCTTTAGTATGCTGTCACGTACTTTCTTGTACAGCTCTGGTAAGGTAGTTTCAATAATGTAATGTTGAGACGGCAGGGCATAGCATGGGTCTAAAAGCTCAAGAAGATGACAAAAACCCAAATTCTCTACTGCGGAGATGGGATGGTGGTTCAAAGCGAAGAATTCGACCACTTTTTCTATTATTTTATTTGCCTTATCGCTCTCTCGAGGGTACTTGTCTTTCCTCTTAAAGTCCAGTGTGTTGCTTCAGTGAAGTTGCCTGTTGCTATGGTGAAGTCACAGTATTCCACTGTATGTTTAGTTCGGAGACGACGGATCAAATTTGTAATGTTAACTGCTGCTACCGCCTCTTGAAACGGTCGTATTACAGATGCTGCAAGTGGCCACTGGACTGTTTTCATTCTTAGTTTTTCCACACCGCTGACATTTTAAACACAGGAATGCTAATGTTGCTACTGCTGCTTTGTTGTGTTACTGATGCATTTACGGCCAGTCGTAAACTGTGCTCCTTTTAAAACAGCTTACATAAATGATCAGCTGGGCTGATTGGATCAAATTGCAGTTCTCCAATCAATTAAAATGCTTATTGGCTCCGATCCGATACATACAATTGGGACATCCCTGATTATATGATGGTTGTATTTGATGTTTTTATAGATCAGCAATAATTATAAAATGAGCTGATTTAAACATAAGCCAAAATTAGATCTATTTCTTTTAATATGTAGTCATGCAGTAGTGGCTTTATTTTATTTTAGTAATCATGATTTCTGTTCATTAAGGGGTCAGGAATCATTTATTATGACACAGAGCTGTGATGTTAGTGTCACACACTTGCCTGCTGCACTCTGAAGGAAAGACAGCGAGATGCAGGATCACTTCGATTTGCGTGCGTTTTTAATGTAAATCTTACATGCAAACCAATAATCATGCTGTCTTAAACATTTTTTAATAATGGCTGACATCCGTAAAAAAAGACTCAGGTATAATAGAGTTTCACTCGGGATTCAGTTATCTCTGACAGGTTAAGCCTTGAGTGCAGACGTGAAGGAACTTGTTAATGACTTATTAAAGCACTGGGAGAGCAGAATATTGGCTGTAACAGTTGAAACAACAGGACTAGATCTGCATCTGCTAAACTCTTGGTGATACATGTTTATGTAACAAAGACTGCAGAGCTGCCGTGCGATGGAGGTGTGTCTGTTTCTCACCTGTCAGACTCTCGGGATGCTCTCTGTTGACATTGTCAAAGAAGTTTGCAAACTCTGTGCAGATTGTGCACATAACTGTTCTTTGCACACTGACAGTAGAAGAACCCAAAGTAGTTCCATGCAGATCAGCCAGAGGTTTTTTTTAAGGACAAAATCATCACTTTCAGTTTCATTGTCAGGCATGAATCCCCGCTCAGCTGAAGCAGAAGGGGAGGGGGGAGAGAATGTAGAATGAAGTATGCCACTGCTGCCAGATGTTTGTTTTTATGTAAATGTGGTCAAATATAGATGGAATGCTGCTGCTGCAGGATGTACTGTTATGTGTTCTCTAAGATCTCTATGTATGTATTTATTGATTTTGTAACTGTGGGACAGAGTCCAGGATAAATTTCTCTATGGGGACATTAAAGTCTTTCTTATTTTATCTTAGTCAAGTAGAATGTGATTCTCCCGATCTCTTAGCTTTAGCATTCATTAGAGATGCTGACCACAGATGATGTGAATCAACCACAGGCTAAAACCAGCTAATACTTTGCCACCAGTTAGGCTTCAGAATACAAAAACTGGTCTGTAGGCCTAGTGAAAAAGGTGTAGTAGTTATATTTAAAAAAATGTTCAGGCAATTTTGATTATAAATGACAATCAGTATAAAACAGCAATATTCAGAAGTTAGCCTCTGTCGCCAACAGATTTAAAATTAGAAGAACGTTACAGGACTCAACAACATCTAAAGCTATAATAATTTATCCGCAGAGATTATTTTCAGCTTGTTGAACCAGGTGAATTTATTCTTCTCATCACTAGAACCTTCATTTTAGCCAAACTTGTCTCATTCCTTTACAAACTGCGATCTGGTTGCCCGGCCTTTGCTTGGCGAAGCTCATCAGTGTGTTGGAAGTCCATTTCATTCTTAAGCTGACTCACTGATTCATTAACTTTTGTTTTTGACCTTCTCGCTTCTCCAAGTCAACCAATGACTTATTCTGTTGGTCATTTTATCATCTGCATTAGAATAAATTCAAAAAGTTTGGCAGGCATTCTTACACAATCAAAGCTTACCTTATTTTTGTTGGGTTATGAAACTTCTGGTTTGAGAACTCTGAGGTTTGTATGGCTGCACTCTGCTTAAATTGTGTTTACACCTGTGTAAGATTGATATCAGCAAGACTCCTTTTATTTTTTTAGATAATACCTTACACTGACAAAAATGTAAGGGCCCTGTTAAACCATTTTCTGCACTTAAAGTTGCCATACTTGTTTAGAAACTTTGACAAGAAGAAGTCGACATTGCAAAAGAAGCAGAAAACTGATAATAGTGCAGGCCCTAACATGAAACTGTAGAAAAGATGAGCTCATGAACAAAAGGGTGAAAAAAATGCACTTGCTATAGAACTCCTAGCACTGTTTTTAGGTAACAGGCTCAGTTTGGGCTGGTGTTGTGTCTGATTAAAGTGCATTCAGGCCTGCAGAGCGGTCTCACCTCACTAATGGAGTTTATTCTGCAGACACCGCACAGCGCTTGTTCGTCTCATAGTTACGGGCCTGCTGTTACGTTATGTGACAAGGCTGTCACTGCTGGGTGAAAGTAGCGTATTTGTAATAGCTTTATTGGTTTAACTTTAAAAAAAAAAAATCTAGATTCTTACACTTTTAAGACCTTTCAAAGATCCAGATGTGGCAGTCTCAGTCACTGTTGACACTAAAAGTCAGACTGATTGTCTGGTGGAAAGATTGAGAAACAGCAACAGAAACTGTGAAGTTCAAATCTTAACACCTCTGCAAATGACTGGGTGTGAGCAGTGAAACTCTGATCACTCACCTCTTTCTCGTGGAGTTTCAGCTGTTCACAGACAATGAAACCAGCAGTGGATTCAAAACAGACAAGGTGGAAACAGATGGTGTGATACAGTTTTATCTTCACCTCCCTCAGCATTGCCCTGTGTCTACTTTTTTAGCCTATTGACAGTAAGCTGTCACCAACCGCAAAGGTTTCTGCCTCTTTAACGTAGAAATGTGAGTTAGATTTGTCTGTATATGGAATCACAAGGAGTACACATTTTGATGATATATATATAAAAAATGACTGGTTCATGAAAGGTATCATGGTACATTTTTACAACTCCAATTCCAAAAAGAAAATGGATGCTTTAAAATGTAAATTTTTTAAAAAGTACTGATTTGTAAATCTCATAAAACCATACTTTGTTGACATTAGAACATAAACAGCATATCAGATTTTTAAATTGAGACCTTTTACCATTTCATGAAAAATATTAGCTCATTTTTTAATTTAGTGGCAGCAGCACATCTTAAAAAAGTAGGAATGGGGCTACAAAAGGCTGGAAAATAAAGTGTTACTACTGAAAAACAGCATTTGAAACTAATTAGGTTAATTTGCAACAACCCAGCAGAATGTCTGGGTATCAAAGGAGCATTTTAGATAGAGTAGAGGCTCTCAAAAAGATGGGCAGAGGTTCACCAATCTTCAAAACACTGCATCTAGAAATTGTGACAGTGCTAATAGGGAACATCTGGATTATCAGAAAATGGAAAAACTCTAGCAAAGACGTTCCAGGACTGATGGAAATCTAGAAAACTACATCAGACAAAAATGGGACAACACTCCTCTTCCAAACCACCAGCAACTGGTCTCCTCACTTTCCATACATTTACAGACTGTTGTTAAAAGAAAAGGGAATGCTACACATTGGTAAACATGGCCCTGTCCCTACTTTTTTGAGATGCCATCAACTTCAAAATGAGCTAACATTTTTAATGAAATGGAAAATGTCTCAGTTTAATCATCTGAAATGTTTTTTATGTTCTATTGTGAATAAAATATGGATTTATGAGAATTGAAAACCATTGCATTATTTTAACCTATGTTTTACATGATGTCCCGACTTTTTTGGAGTCAGGGTTGTATTTTGAAAAACTGCAATCAGATGGATTTTTGGCGCACCTTTAGGGTCCTGGTTCGCAGGCTGGATATCGAAGTTCTATGAACAAGATGAACCACAGTGGATTATGGGACATGCCTTTGTCTCTATTTTCTTTAATACCGTTTTTGTGTGGAATTATATTTTTCATTGTCATGAGTTTACAGGTAGGTGGTTTGCTTGGTTCATACGTTCAAAGCCGAGTAGTAAGGATTTTATCAAATGTCTATGGGGGATTTGAATGGAGAAATGTACTTCTAGAACCAGAGCCACCAATAAATGGGCGGGCAATGTTGACCTCTATGAGTAATTTAGCCCTGCCAAACATGACAGAGCCTGGCGACTCTGCTCCACTAAAGGTACCCTCGAAATTTCAAGGATGTCAGGCTGCATTTTGGATTTCAAAACTATAATAACTGAGGTGAGCTTGATAAAAAGAAGGCCATATGCATGATATGCTACATAGAGGTAAAATTAAGTGGAAATACAATTAGTTTGTGGTCAAAATTTAATGCAAAGCATAACATTTTTAATCATGAATCTTGTTGGAAGATTCCTTGCACTTTAACCTAATTTGGCCCTATGAGAGTCTTTTTCACATTACAGGAAAATGGGAATTTGTGGACAGGACTATCTATTGAAGCGTTGCCATTGCACATCTCCTGGGCCAAAACAAAGACCAAGGCATTTGGGGGTGCCTTGGATGCTGCCATCGATTCTGCGTTTGTGGATGGTCAGAGCATGGAAGTTGCAGAGCAGTTCACCTATCTTGGCAGCGTGATCCATCAATCCACCGCCTGTGAGGCTGAGATAAAAGGTGGACTTTGATTCGTGCATGGGGGATAGGTTTGCTGAGCAAGACAGTTTGACGGTCCCGAGTCTTTCAGTCCTTAGTCCTTCCAGTCTTATACTTTTGTGAGGCCTGGACATTGACTGACGGCCAGAGGTGCCAACTAGACTCCTTTATGACGGCTTCCCTTTGACGCATCTTTGACTATCATTGTTAGATCGTGTGTCTAATGCTGATGTGCTCAGGAGAGCGAGAATGGGAAAGGTTAGCTGCCTGATACAGGAATGGCAGCTGCACTTTTAAAGGCACCTGGTGTGCTTTCCCAGGCCTGAGCCATCTCAATGCATATTGGGTGTCCAGAACCCAGTGAGCTAATCCAGATGCAGGGGGTGACTGCATGCGCCATGGAGGAGTCAGCTGGGAAGATACCCAGAAATGCAAAATGTTTATGTTAGTATTTATTAGTATTAAGTAAATTACAGACAAACAGATAAGAGGCAGGATCGATCATTGTCAGTTCTCACCAAATCATGGAAAATTTCTTGGAATTTCAATTTTCTTAATTTTTTTTTTTTTTTGTGCACTAACTTCAACAGCATTTTGACTGCAAAATTAAATAGAAAATCTGTCTGTTCTGACAACACACACGCTTTCCTCATGGTCTTCAGAGTCGCCTGCTGAGGGCTTGGATGGGGACGGCTCCTTTGCTAGTGTTGCCAAGTGTTTCACGTCAGCCACCAAAGAAAGGGTGGCTAAGAGAATGGTCAAATTCATTCAGGTAAGAGAAGAAAATTCAATGCTGCAGAAATGTAGTCATTTCCATCCTGACAGTTGGAACTTTGTTAGATGAAATTACTCCTTTATCCACAAAGACCATCGCTGCCACAAGTTTAAAATGCTTGACACAAGCCTCTGAGAGTTTCTTCCTGCAACTGGAAGAGATCCGAAGCATTGTATTTTTACTGGCAACAACCCTTGAATTTCTAGAGGAACTGGGTGTTGCTCATGCTGATTTAAAACCAGATAATATAATGCTGGAAGATCATGTTAGGCAGCCTCTCAGAGTAAAAGTGATAGACTTTGGCAACGATAAGACAAGGGGCACACATTCAGAAAAGGCACTACAGAGACACTTCCAGGTTTGCTCTGCACCATAGCCATACACATGTCTCTTGGCTGCACAGCTGTGGAGCTTTTCCTGGGAAATGTTCTGTACCCTGGATCTTGTGAATACGAGATGCTCCAGTTTATCATTCAAACCCAGGGTCATCTGCTGTTTTGAATTAGTCCCTGTGGAGGTTCAAGACTCTACAAGAGTATGGCCTTTTGACGACGAGATGTACAATTGACCCTTCGCTAAGCCCTGCCCCCTTTGGTTACAGTTGCCGCGTCTGGCAAGCTTTCACATTCACTGTGCTGTCGAGAGAGTGACCTGCAGCAGCTCATGCAGACAGGGCAGGCTCAGGGCATACGCAGTACAGGTGGTCATCATGTTTAAGGGGAGCACTGCTTTAATCCCAAGTTTTTTATTGAGGCAGGTAGGCTGGATGATGTTAAAAACTTGCTCCTCTGTTCGCCTTGTCCTTTCCAAATATGCATGGATGGCCGCGGTGTGTTGGCTGTCAGTGAGAGGACAGACTGCTCAGTCTGCGCTAACTTCTGATTAAATATTAATGTATAAAACGATGAATTTTCTCTTCACTAATACTGTAGCTGCTGCTGTTTGGTTAACAAGCCAACACACATCAGAATGTAGCATACAGGTCCGATATTACATGGACAGACGGACAGCAGTGTCTGATGAAGAGATGAGGGAGAATGACAGGAGCACGGAGATGTAGATCAATACAGCCCCACACAGCATAAACTTTGTGTGTATTGTTAGGGTAAAGACACGATTTAGTGATAGATTTTTCGTTTTATGTACCATTTAACTTCAATAGTACTGATGTCATCATTACACTGTTAGAGAGAAAAAAGGGGGATTTATTCATTTACATCAGCTCTATAATGTCAGACCCCAGTGGGATAGTACAATGTGGACCAAACTCTAACAGTGTTTAATGAATTTCTAATAATGTTACAAATATTTTCCTATTACTCTGAGTATCAGTAAATATATAAAGGGTGTCCAAACTATGGCCTGTGGGCCAACCGTGGCCCTTGGTCCTTTTGAATTGACCTGCAAGAAATGCATTAAATAGGGCCCACATAAGAACATAAAACTTGTACTTTATTTACTCTTAATTTGACTAGGATTAACAATATTTGGTTTTATACAATATGGTGATATTTACAAATTAAATTTAGCCAATATCAATACTACAATAAAATGTGTAGACCTAACACTTCAGTCCTTGAAACACAGTTAAAAGATGAACAAAGAAACATACTTCAGTCTCTAGAACACAGTAAAGTTTAAGTAAATAGGATGGACACAGAAAAAGACTTTAGCAGTCAGTTGGTCCTGCCTAAAGCTAAAAAAATGAATGATAAAAGGATTACAGCAGCAAATAGCAGCATGAATGTATGGAATAAAATTCCATTCGACTTTAGGCATGGCTTGATCTGAGGTGCGACTTGAACAAAAAAGGTTGAAAACCACTTAACTACGACATCATACTGTCAACTTTCACATCAGTCGTTAATTATTTGTATGTGTTCCCCTCTAAATTCAATTTAATCAGTAGTAGGGTATAGTTCAGCCTTTCTGTTCCCCTCTGCATTTTACACACAATCCCCCAGTTGCCATGACGCCCAGACCTTCCATAAATACTCGTGGTATTTGTGAGGCAACATCCCCAGTAGGTTGGAGAACAGAAAGCCACAGCTTGATGTGAGGCAAGCCTGCAGTAGAGCTAATCGCAGATCAATCCAGAATGTTCTCACATGGTCTGAGAGTCTGTGACACAGACGTTTACATGTGTGGAGTCTGCTCTGTGCTGCAGGTGTGACAGACATCTTTATCACGTTATCACATCTACCAGGTTTATGCCAGGGCTAGAATGGACCAGGAAGAATAAGATGATCTGCATTATCAGGATAGGTCATGAAACAGCTGCAGACAAGATAATAATGCACATGAGGACATATATATGTTTTCTTTATAATCCAAATTCCAAAAAAAAGTTGTTGAAACTGAGACATTTTACCATTTCATGAAAAAATATTAGCTCATTTTGAGTCTGATGGCAGAAACACATCTCAAAAAAGCAGGGCCATGTTTACCATTGTGTGGCATCTCCTCTTTTGTAACAACAGTCTGTAAACATCTGGGAAGTGAGGAGAACAGTTGCTGGAGTTGTGGGAGAGGAATGTCCCATTCTTGTCTGATGTCTCCTTTGTTGGATTTCTGCCTTTTCTGATGCTTCAGATGTTTTCTATTGGTGATAGGTCTGGACTGGGCAGGCCAGTTCAGGACCTGGACTCTTCTAATGAGAAGCCATGCTAACGTGATGGATGTGGTTTAGCATTGCCTTGCTGAAATAGTCAAGGCCTTTCCTGAAAGAGATGCTGTCTTGATAGGAGCATATGTTGCTCTAAAACCTCTATTTACTTTTCAGCATCGATAGTGCCTTTCCAGATGTGTAAGCTGCCCACGCCATAGGCACTAATGCAACCCCTTACTATCAGAGACACAGGCTTTAGAACAGTGCCAGGATAACAAGCTGGGTGGTCCCTCTTCTCTGTAGTGCTCAGGACAGAGCGTCTGTTGTTTCCAAAGAGAATTTTGGCCTAGTGTTCATATGACCACAGAACAGTTTTCCATTTTGCCTCAGTCTCTTCTAAATAAGCTTTGGCCTAGAGGAGACAGTGATGTTTCTGGATCCTGTTCACATATGGCTTCTTCTTTGCATGATCCAGCTTCAGCTGTCATTTTTGGTTGGCACAGCCAACTATGTCGACAGACGACTTCTGGAAGTGTCCCTGAGCCAATGCAGTACAGAATCATGCCTGTTTTTAATGCAGTGCTGTCTGAGGGTCACAAGACCACAAGTGTCCTTTACTGACCTTAGGCCCTGTCCTTTGCAAACAGAGATTTCTCAAAATTCGCTTGAATGTTTTGATAATATTATGGACTGTAGATGGTGAGATTTTCAAAGTTTTTGCAATTTTATGTTGAACATTTTTCTGAAATTTTTGGACTTATTTTCTCTCAGATTGGTGAACCTCTGCCCATCTTTACTTCTGAGAGATTCTGTGTCTCTAAATTGCTGCTTTTATACCCATTCATGTTACTGACATGATGACAATCAACCTGATTAGTTGTAAATGCTCTTTTAGCTTTTTTTTTAATTCGTACCACTTACTTTTTCAGCCTTTCATTGCCCCATCTCTACTTTTTTGAGATGTGTTGCTGCAATCAAATTAAAAAGTGAGCTAATATTTTTCATGAAATGGCAAAATATCTGAGGTTCAACATCTGATATGCTTTTTTATGTTCTATTGTGGATAAAACTTGGGTTTATGAGATTTGACAATCATTGCAACACTTTACATTTTAATTTTACATTGTGTCCCAACTTTTTTGGAGATGGATATTTATGTAATAAATGAAAAGAGGACTGGGGAATTTTCAGAATATGTCAAAGATCGGCAAAAAACAAAACAAAACTGATTTTAATGCTTTTTTGGGCAATTTCTCATTTTAGATTTGCTGCAACTTAAGGCCTGTAAGGACAAAACATTTCCTCTTAACACTGAAATTATACATCAAACTTGTATTTAAAGGGTTAAAATCCTTAAAATATTTGGTACTGTAGTTTTGATCAGGACTGAAGTTGATCAAAGATTCAACCTGTTGGCAAAGAAATGTTCATATATGATATTTTTATGGACCTTTTTTGGAGGTGGACAGTGTTTTCCTTAATGGCTGCAAGCTTAAATCAGGGTTGAATCAAAATACTGAAAAATGATAAAAATACTTGAAAATGTGTACCTGCTGCATTTCAATAACTTTGAGGTAAAACTTCAGAAGATGACTAATGATAGCAAGGAAGCTCTGACGCCTATCGTACCGCCTTCTGCTGCAGAGCCATGAAAACAGAGCTGAACACTGAGATGATTCATTCACTGAGACGGAAAGATCACATATTCTAAAGTGGAAACAGTGAATTCTGATAAAGAGGTCGAGAGGTGAAGATAGTCCGGTATGGCTCACAGGAATGGTCTGTGTGAGCGTGATGTAGTGTCGGGTCTGTGTGTCTTGTCAGCTCCTGACAGCACATCAGCAGCTCTCCTTTTATGGCTAAAGATGAAGCTCAGTCTGCGGCCCCTAAAGTTAACCGTCCCCCTGTGCAGCTCCTTCTGTGAAACAATATTAGCCTCTAAATTTGTCTTGAACTTTTTCCTCCCCTTTGCTCTTTCCTCTTGCCCTTCGATGTCCCTGAACTGAAAATGTCAAACGGAAAGAACTCCATCCTGAACAAAACACTAAAGAAGTTCAGGCAGAAATACTTTCCACACACTTATGACTACTTTACTCTGGGTTTAGATGATACTCTCAGAGCTAAACTTTTAATTTGGAAGTGTGGATCCTCTAAATTTATGGTGGTTGTCGATGTTTATTCCCTCTGTTGGCCCCAGAGAATGAGCATGCAGCCTCGTACCCCCACACTGATTGAATTCACCAGCCTCCTCTTAGTCAGCAGAACGCTTCAAAAGTTCAATTCAGATCTTTATTAATCCACTGGAAGAAGATTCATAGCAAGGAAAACAATAAAAAATGCAATAAGCAATGAGCCAGGAAAGAAAAGAAATTAAAAGAGTGACTATTATACACAATATACAGGATTATTTGCAGCAAGAATAACAAGATAAAGCCATAGTAACAAAGAGGCAATTCATGAGTAGAAAATAACAGTGTAGAAAATATATTGTCTTCTTTTGTTTATGCAGGTAAGGGCCATTTAAAGCAAAAGGTAATATATTCAAACATGCATTTAAAATCACTACACCTAAACACAACATAATAAAAAAAATAAAACACCACTTTTTTACAGCTACATCATTCTTAAGTTGAGTGCAGAGAAGGTGGGTGAAAAGTGTCCAGGTTAATGCTAGGGAATCAGTGTGTTCACCTTTTATTATCTCTTAAAACCAGGGGCGGAGCTAGATGTAATATCCAGGGCTAAGCCCAAACAAAGGGCAGTTGGGGGGGGGGGGGGCTTTAAAAGACAAATTTAAATATAAAATACCAACAAATCTAGGCATCATATAGGCAGAAATCTTGCTGTTTACTTAATTGCTAACGCCATTTTTTCCTAATCCAACTGCGCTAAAAGTGTAATTCCAAAACCATTATACACCATGTTGAAGTCCAATAATTTTTCACTTCTGCCTCTTAAAAATATCTGAAGTTTATTTTTAAGTTACATTGCATAGGTAGGCTTGGAATTTGGTGACAAAGTTTAAAATTGAAACCATACATTTTCAAACAAAGGAACATAAAAAGCAGCAATTTGGGTTTGAGATGTTAATTATTCACTAAAAGTGCTGGGAATTGTATTTTTAGAATAGTGTTAAAAGTACTTTTCATACTACAGTATAAGTACCAAATATAAGGTAAAAAATAAGTGACCGCATTAATATTCACCTCCCCATGTCAGTATTTAGTAGAGTCACCTTTGGCTGTAATCTCTGTGATCGTTCTCAATCAGGCTCAAACACCTGGACACCGGTGGACAAATGGTTTTATGTCTTTTGTCATCATATCAAGTCTCTCAACAGTCATTTTTTTATTTATCAGTCAATGAGCTGTTATAGTGTTTCATACGTGTGAATAAAGCAGAGGAAACTTGCCACAGGATTTCTCTGATTGAAGTGCCTCAGTGATTAATAGTGAAAACGAGCCCTCTTTGGTTTCAAGGATGAAAGGATTTAAACCTCTGCCCATACACTAACTGTTTGATTTCCTTGTTTTTCAAAGAGCTCTTATTGTGGAGGGGGAGATGATGTTGATGGCTCTAAACAGACACACCTACACAGGAAAATGCAAATACAACCCAGAGCAGATATGGGCTGCAGCAGGTGTGCTTTTGAGACAACTTTTCCACCTTAAGAGGGTTGTTTCATGTCTTTCTACTGCAGTTGATTTCAACCCTATTTTTTGCCCAAGATACACCTAAGACCAAGGCACACAACACAAGCATGTTACACTGACCTAAGTTGTTGTATGGTTGTAGTGAAAATGGATGGGACAATGACTAGATCTCATTTCTACATAGGGTCCTAGTCTCTTTGCCTTTAGCGCTATGTAACTTTAGCAGAGGGCAGCAGTTTTCTCATGGTAGTGTTCAACCAGACCCATTGCCAGAGGTGTATAAACTCATCACCTAGCCATGCAGTCTCCATTAGCAAATACCTGTGATCCTACATGTGCCGTTTTGAAGAGCTCAATGACGTGACTTCAAACATGATACTGTGATGGATGCCACCTTAGGTGAAATTCTGTAAACACTAAAACTCTGCAGCAGGAGCTTCATGAATGGGTTTCCATGGCCGAGCAGCAGCATGCAAGCCTCACATCAAGAAGTCCAATACCAAGCGTAGAATGGAACGGTGTACATCAGACTGATGCTGGACTGTGACTGCACTGTTCCAACTGTAAGGTTTGGTGGAGGAGGTAGGTATGGGGCTGTTTTTCAGGGTTTAGGCTAGGCCCCTTATCTCCAGTAAAGGCCAGTCTAAATTTCTCAGCGTACTGAGACATTTTGGACAATGCTATGCTACCAACTGTGTGGCAGTGGTTTGGAGAAAGCCCTTTTCTATTAGAACAAGACAAAGCAACAACTATAAAGACATAGCTTTATGAGTTCGGTGTGGAAGAACTTGACTGAGTCCTGACCTCAACCCCATTGAGCACCTTTGGGATGAACTGGAATGGAGATTGCAAGCCAGGCATTCTCATCCAACATCAGTGCCTGACCTCATAAATGCTGCACAGAATGAATGAGCACAAATTCCCACAGAAAAAAAAAAATCAACCCAAGAGGTAGAGGAGGTATGGGGAGAAAAGAACTGGTCCAAGAATGGCGTCTTGGGGAACTCCACATGGTAGGGGGGCTAAAGAGGAAACAGTCACTAGTTCTCAGTTGCATCACAGCAGATAATTGATGTTCTTGAGATATGATTATTGTCCTTTTTGCTTACGAGAAATCTTGTCTATTTTTTCCTTTGAAATCAGACAGACCTGACCCTCAGTCAGTCATCCTTACCTCTTTTACATCAGTCCTATTGCTGTGAAATTGTTGAATTAGATATGCATCCTGATTAAAACCATTAACATATAAGATTAGTCTCACTCGCATGACCAAAGACTAAAGATGTTTTCTGAAGTGTGACATTCAACTGAGCCCTCGTGTTGAAGCAAATCTAAAGAATAATCTATCAGTCTTAGTCTTCTTATTCCCCAGGACTTTGCATCAAATTCCTGCCAGTAACCATGAGCTTTAGCCAACAGAAACACAACAAACAAACACAATATTTGAGCTGGAGTTTACCACAGACCCCAGGTGTAAAGAGGTGGCTGCAGTTCGAGTTTTGCAGTTACTCAGTGAGCTACCGACCCAGTTATAGCCGAGGAGGTCTATATTTAGCCATGCTTGGATCATGCAGATTATCTGTGTGCTGTAAATGACTGATGTTTGACACAGAAAAGCTGCTGCTGGGATCCATTTAATCATATGGTCACACAGGCTTCCTGCAGCAGACACGAGGGAGAGGGGAGCTTGTCTGACTGGAGAGCTGCTATCAAGTCTTCAACACTCTCTTCCTGTAGTGAGGGGCGGCTGAGCCCACAGCATCCTGCTCAGATCTCTGCAGCAGGATGACAGTTAGAGGCATCCTGTAACACATTTAGCTTCCACTGTTGTACTAAAAAACACACTGTCAGTTTTAAGTGAGACTACACTGGACTGACACTACATCAGCCTGCAGTAGGGCAGGGCAATATGGACCAAGATATCTTAACAATTTTTATATCTGAATATATCTTTTTTTGCAATCATTGTGTCGTCTAAAATGGTAATATTTTGGTGTTTTCATAGCTTTCACATGATGCCAGCATGCGCTGAACTGCTCCTTGCAGTCCTTCCCCACTCTCCTTTGCAGAGTTGTTGGAATTCAGCCACATTAGAGGGTTTTCCAGGATGAGGGGCCTGTTTGAGGTCATTCCACAGCATCTCAATCAGATATAAGTCGAGACTTTGACTAGGCCACTCCAAAACCTCCATTCTGTTTTTTAAGCCATTCAGAGGTGGACCTGCTGGTGTGTTTGGGATCACTGTCCTGCTCCATAACCCAGCTGTTTTTGAGCTTGAAGTCATGAACTGATGGCCAGATTTTCTGGTAGACAGCAGAATTCATGGTACCATCAATTACAGCAAGTGGTCCAGGTCCTAAAACGGCAAAACATCTCCAGACCATCACACTGCCACCATTTTTGACTGTTGGTACAATGCTCATTTGATGAAATGCTGTGTTTTACTCCAGATGTAATGGGGCGCACACCTTCTAAAACTTTCGTCTGGTCAGCCTACAGAATATTATTTTCCCAAAAGTCTTGGGGATTATCAGGATGTTTTTAGTCAAATATGAGACTAGCCTTTCTGTTATTTTAGGTCAGCAGTGGTTAGGGTTAGTCAAGTGAGGCCTTAAAGTCTTTGGATGTTGTTCTTGTTCTTTTGTGACCTCCTGGATAAGTCGTTTTGGTAGGCTGGTCACTCCTGGGAAGGTTCTCCCAATGTTCCAAGTTTTCTCCATTTGTGCATAATGGCTCTCAGCATGATTCACTGGAGTCTGAAATTCTTAGAAATGTCTTTGTAACTCTTTCCAGACTGATAGATGTCAATGACTGTTTCTCATCTGTTCTTAAATTTCTTTAGATGGCTCCATGAGGTGTTGCTTTTTTGAGATCTTTTAGCCTACTTCACTTTGTCAGACCAGTTCTATTTAAGGGATTTATGGATTCAAAAGGTCTGGAAGTAATCAAGCCTGGGTGTGGATAGTGAGATTGAACTCAGTTTTCCAAAAACTAACAGTTAATTCATGATTTAACAGCAGGTTGCATTGACTTTTCACACAGGGCCAGGTAGGTTTGGATGGCTTTTTCACTTAATAAAAGAATTCATCATTTAAAAACTGCATTTTGCATTTATTAAGTTTATCTTTGCCAAATATAAAATTTTGTTTGATGGGGTGAAACATTCAAAGGTGACAAATATGAAAAAAATAAATAAATGAATCAGAAAGGTGGCAAATACTTTTTCACAGCACTGTGTACTGGCATGTAAACATCACTGAAGCGGTGTTCTGGCTCACACATTTTGGGTTTAATGATATAAATAGTGTCCCTGTCTGTATACGTATCTAATGTGACAAAACTTACAGTTTAAATTACTATCTCAGTTTTATGTTAGTTGATGCAAACATGCAGCATTTTTAAGAAATGGAGGATTAAAATACTGGTGCTGCAGCTCCACATAATGGTCAATGGTAGCTGCCATTGAATTTAGGTTGCCAAATCTATACCTTCTAAACCATGTGAGTTAAAATGACTATAATGTCCAGTTTTTAAATGATCTGTGATATCAAGAACCTCAGAAACTTAATTGACTTTGGTCATTTTAATCAGAGAAAGCACTGTATATATTGCAGAGGTATGCTAGCTAGCAACATAAGAAAAGGAAGTGACGAAGAGCCCTCACTTCATTGTTCCTCCCATTTTTTCAAATGTTCCCAACCTTTTTGTGCAGTTGCGATGGTGTGAAGGAGTTTGCCTGAAATTTAGTATCTTTTAAACAAATAAACTTACCAATATTGGCTGTCTAGGTTTTCTCATAAATCTCTATGGTAACAAGCAGGTGTCAGACAAATTGATTTTTATAGATGATATAAATGCTCCTGAGCTAAATACAATAAATACAAAGATAATTCTCCATTTAGAACAAACATTTCAAACAAGTTATCTTATGGTCAATAAGTATATCACTGTCAGCACTTTTACATCTTTTTAGATTGACATCTACACCAGTCGAGAAACACTGTCTTACCCCGTATCTTGTTCAAAAACAAATCCATACATCTTAAAATTTTGATGTATTTCCAGGCCTTAGCATGTAGACCCCTCTCCATCTTTTCCTCTGAGAAGATAATTAAATGAGAGCTCTGGTTTCTGTTTACCTTCCCTCTTCTTCAGTGTTATCGCTGTAATCATCATCAGGATCCTAATTTGGCAGTGCTGCTCTCTCCACACGCTTTATGTCTTGGATCACCTCTCTGTTTTAAATGTGCAGACACAACAACAGCAGGCTGGAGTGCTTCATTGGACTAGATTAAATGGTCCATCTTAAGCTTCCTGCTATTTCTGGCTGAGTCAGAGGGATTTGAAGGCATGCACAGCCTCTGTAGCTAATATACGTGACCTATAATTGGCTGCTATTTATGATAAGATACGATGAAATATGGTATGGTATAATGTAATACAGTTAGCTCTCCCAGCCCCTTGGGGAAACATGTCTTTCAGTCATGGGGTTCACACATTAAACTGCCTCCATATAGGCAGGGAATTTTGGGCCCCCAGAAAGAAAATTACACAGGGCCCCCCCTTTTCCCTTCCAGTTAGAGTATGTGTTTATTAGCCTTTTCCCAAAGTTTAACACAATATACCATTTTAGCTTTCTGACTCCCACATTAGGAAAATGCTGACAATACGGCATATGCATTTGTTCATCTCTCCTCATATTCACAACCCTAAGAAAAAACCTTCATTTTCCCTGCTTTCTTTCACTGGATCATCCTCATCTTGCTCTCTGTCCTTTCCTCTCATTCATCACCCTCATCTTGCTTTCTATTCCCTCTTTCTTCTCCCCATCATCCTAATCTTACTCTCTGTCCCTGCTTTCTTCTCCATCATCCACATCTTCTTTCTCCCCATCTCCTACAAGGTCCTTCTACAAGCATTAATTGAAAGAACCTCTTACTTAATTAAAGCTAGCATACAATAAAAGGGTCCAGTGAGGCTACATGGTGCTAGTGTTGCTATCCAGCTATCAACCTTTAACAACAGCCTCACCTAATTCTGTTACAGCAAACCATCAAATAATCCTTTTAATGCCATTGTAGCTCAAAAACAGTAAGAATATCAGGAGGGCCTAAACTGAAATTACATTCATTAAGTAAAGACTCGACCTAATTCTAGACACTCACAAAAGAAGCAAAGAAGTGATAAATTCAGAACAAAGTCACATATTTCCACATCCCTCTTTTGGAGAAAGTCATGGATAGGTCTGTTGATTTGGTAGCCAAATTCTGATGTAGATTTAGAAAAAATAAGTAAATGTGTAGGCATTGATTGACTGACGTTGAAAAATCGCCCTGGCATCTTCAAAAACCTTTTTAAATCCCAAACCAACATTAAATCAAATGTTAATAACAAGCTTCACCTGGAACCTTGGAGATCAAGTTGATCGATAAATGAGCAACTGAAAACAACCAAACAACGTACAATATAATCTTTACAGTACATTACTGCACGACAAGAACAAACTCTTTATGCTCTTTTTTGATCATGTGTTATCCACCGAAAACCTTTCAAAAGCTGGCCGTAGAAATATATTTCCAACTCAATAATCACTCAAATTACACAGGAGAGAAGCGCAGAATCAGCTGTTCACAGCGAGCCTATCTCTGCCTCACTCTCTCTGACAGCTGTCAGTCTCAGTCTTCAGCACCAAGGACAGCTCCATATCGACACTCATTTTGCCTAAATATTTAGAAACCAGAAACTTTTAACAACAATACATCTAATACATCTAAAATTCTGTTGCTGTTCCTATGCAACGACCAATTTATAGCCAAAGTTTTCCCACTGTCCCACTGACTGCAGCCACAGTGATGTAAAATATAGAGATGGGCCAGATCTGATCCAATAGCGGTCAAGGCTCTGATATTTACATTATTTTTATATTGTAGATAAGACTTAAGACACCAATCCACGTCATCGAGCCAAAGTCCAACATTCTCACTGGCCCTTATATACACCAGGGCTGCAGCTAGTATAGCACGGTGCTACACAGTGATTGTGAGTCCACTCACCATCATGAAATCGGACTAAAGAGCAGTTAGATAACATCATAAACATCACTTGTTTGTGTCTGTATAATTAATGAGAAGCTAAAAGTTAAAGGGTAAAATGGTTTGTCCTCTCCTCTCCAAGTTTAATGTCTATTAGCAGCAAAATGAAGGAGTTCACTCTGTCGGCCTGTCTGTGTCGAAAAATGAGCTGCAGTGACTCATATTACAACAGCTGTTTAAAGGTGTTTTAACTAGGGGTGCACTGATTGCAATTTTCTGGCCGATCACCGATCTTTAAAAAGCCTGACCTGCCGATTCCGACTTTGGCCGATACCGATTTTTTTATAACTGACAGCATACACCTTTAATGTTCCAATCTTGTTTTATTGAATAACATTGAACAATACCCGTGAAACAATACAAACTTGTTGTTTTAACTGCACATGAGGTAGTTCTCTCAAATATAAATGAAAAGTTTGAAGCATTGCTGTCCAAACTACCAAATTATATCAGTTCCTTTAGTCTTTCAATTTCACATTTTAGTAGGTAGAGGCATATGAAACTGATCTTATCCACAATCTTATTTACAAGGATCGGCCGATTGCCGATCTCCTAAAATTAAGGAAATTGGCGCCGATACCGATTTTGGCCGATCAATCGGTGCATCCCTAGTTTTAACTCATGACTTGCTTGTTTTAAGTCCATAATGATTCAAAGAAGCTGGCTGTGTCGTTTAACAATGTCTGAAAAACAGCTATACAGAGTGACAGCAAGGCTGACTGTAAACTATCACTACAGTTAAGTTAAATCAATGATAAATATGTATTTCAGACATATCCTTCAAAATAAAAGTCTGTAATTGTTGTTTTCCCTCAGTTGCTTTTATTGTGAATGCCCACATCAAAAAATGTGTTTTTAGTAACAGCTTACTTTATTGTGTAAATTTTTCATTGGAAAACTTCACATCTGTGGCTTCCTGCTGCAGTAACCCTAGAAATATCCCTTTTAGTGGAATCATTGGCTTTATTTACTTATTTGGAGATTTTTTTATTTTTGTATGTATTTATTTCTACACAATTTTATTTGTATTCAGTGTTACGTTGTTATTCTAAATATTATGTGTTCTGCAGTTGCCCTGTGCTGCTTTTGGTTGTCTACAGTTGTTGCTGCTGTTTTTATGTTTTTATATTTGAAGTTTCAAATATTTAAATATAAAACATTACAATTGTTGTTGCTGCCTGTTTCTATGTGAAGCCAACTCAAAGTTAAATAGTTATTGGGAATTACATTATGTTTCATGCATTTTAGATACATTTTTGGTATTCGAATAAGAAATCAAGTTTACTTGAATTTTCTTTAACCTTCGACAAAATACAACCAAAAACAATAAAAAATATTTTTTGTTATTTGAAAAAAATATTGCTTCACATGTCGAGTATAAGAACACAGGTATTGGAATCGGATCGGGACTTAAAAAAGTGGATCTGCCCATCACCAGTAAAATAAGTCCACCACTGCTCAATGTTTCATTTTACTTTATAATATTCACAGACAGCTCAGTGGTCAAGGAAAAGTAATCTGAACCTTCTGTTATGAAACATTTTCCTTTTTGCTATTCACATATTGACTTCCCAAGTTGCTTTTCTGTAGCTAAATTTATGTTAAAGTTTTAGAGTTTAAAGTTTTGCCCTTATATTCCCATAACTTTTTTCAAACTCCAGTGACATTACTGCAGCACACATATTCTTAAAACCCAGGTTGTCCTGAAAAAGGGGATGTTTAGAGCCTGACTGTGCACCACAGGGTTGATGTTTTACAAGCTTTTTAAGAGAAAAAGTCCAGGAGAGGCACAATTGTTAAAAATAGCATAGGGCTTAGAGGGTTGATTGTCTTTTGGCTGCCCTAAAAATAAATGGTAATCTTGAAAAATTCACTCCAGGTTACTTCTTATGAGTGAACAATGAACTCAAATGCATGAATGCATGTCTGCTTCAGGCTTCCATATTTCCCTCAATTACAGATGGATATTTACCAACATTTCTCTGTATTCAGAGCTTACAGTCACAGTAAAGTCATGCTGATATGATTCTTCTACTCTTAAACATCTTTTACATTTTGGTGCATAAAAATAAGTAAGATATACATTTATCTCAAGCTAGTTTTAGTATTTTAACAAATTTGCTAACAAATATATCCACACAACTTTAAAAACACTTTTAGACCCTTAACTAAAGGACCCATGTTCTGTGCAGTGAGGCTGGTGCATGTCCAGTATTTGTAGGTATATCATGTAGTTCCATCTGTACCTGTAGGTCCCCCTGTCTCTTCTTCTTCTCTCGATGCTTCTCTTTGTCATGCTCTCTCTGTTGTGACGTCATAGTTGCTGGGCAACCTCTCCAGCAAACAGAATCCCTCTCAGCTCAGAGGGGAGGCCCTGTTGGCTTCATCTGCACGTGCTCTGTCAGCCCCACACAGTGTATACATATAGATCCCCCCATTGTTCCCTCTGTGATGGTACCATCACTAAAACATGTGCTGTACATTAGAGTGGGCCAACAGCTGTCTGCCATGTTGTCCAGGAGAGAGGAGAGCAGCTGACAGAGGAAGTAAGAGCACTGATTTACTTTATAGCCTGGTTCATGGTGTTAAAGAGGAAGGCTGAAGGTGTAAGATGGTGTTTTTTACTGATTAAAAAAATTAATAATGTAGGGAACAAACTAACCTGATAGACTGAACTAACCAACTGTAGACAAAGTCTGATACAGTCTGTTTTCATCTGACATTACCAAGTGTTTAATCAATGCTTCAAGTGTAGTTATGGACTAAGATTTGTATTAATTTGTCATTTAAGGGCATTAATATTCAGGACCGGGGTGGACTGGCATTCTTGCATGCCGGCATTTTCCTGGTGGGCCGACATACTTTGGGGCTGGTGTGAGCTAATAATTGTAATTTATTTGCTAAGCGCCGGCCCATAGAGCAGGGACAGCAGCCCATTCGTTGTTTTCTTTATAATGAAAGTTTACTACCCAATCACATCTCCTAAAGGTCCATTTAACCCCTTCCCCTCCCCTTTCTGTTCCAGCTTACAAAGTAGAACTAAAGAGTCTGGTGAAAACACAATTAAGCTCAAAAAACCTGTGTTAGGCTCTAAAGTATATACTTACAGGTAGCTTTCACACTAGGGGCCCAGACTTTGGGCTCTGGATCCGAGTACACTGGAGCCCAAAGTCTGGTTTGTTTTGGTCAGTATGAATGCAAATGAACCATGCTGGGGCCCACTTGGGGAGGTGGTCTCGGATGCGATTCAAGTGGACCCCGGCACGGTTCAAATAAGCTATGAATGCAATCATGCTCAGATATGGGACTTAACTTCTTTCCCTGGTGTGGCAGCTAGTTCACATTTGTCCTCAATAAAAGGCAGAAGTCATCAGAATCAAGTCGACAAACGGTCTGTTATGACTCATCTTATGGATGACCACAAGTTGGAGTCAGAGAGATGAGATGTAAAGGTAATACTAATCTTGTGAGATAAATTTGAGATAAAGAGAACATTTTCTTTCTTTCTTTTTTTTTTTTTTTTTTGTTTTTTTTACCTGAAAGACCAGTTGATTCGTGGCTGTGTAGTTGTGGTCGACTAAGTTTTTCTTTGGTTGACTACTCGCCTGTGTCTCCTTAGCTGATGTACCTCCAGTCACTTGTTGTGACAGGTAATCCGTCTCTATTCAGAGGTATGATCATTTGGCTAAGCTCAGCTCAAATGGCTCTTCATTTGTTACCAGTTTGGCTTTTTAAATGTGGATTAAATAACATGTCCAACTCCCTGGTATTCGGAAAAACCTGAAATAATCTAGGGTTCTTGCTTTTAGTCTACTGGTGGTGGAGAGCCTTTCTCATCCATCATACCAGCTGTTTGTTTTGATCTGAAGTGTGTGCTGTATCATGCAGTTTAGCGTCTGCTGCCACCTGTTGGCTTTTGGGTCAATTGCACAGTAAAAAATTAGCATTCTGTAACAACACATTGCTAATGAGTTTGTGAGTATATACTGCCAAATTGATATTTTGTGTGCTATTTTCTTAGTTTGATAGTTAAAGAGTTTAAAAATAGACTATTTTTCTTTGGAGTACTGTTTTTCATTTTTAGATTGTTCTTACATTGCAGTGTTTGCATATTTACAACCCTTTTCTGTTCACTGAATCACACTAGAGTCTAATTAGCTCGCCCCTGTGTGACTAGGAGTGATGGTAATATTTTATAAAAGTACATATTGATGAGACTATGCCGTAAATCCCCTCCAGTCTCCCTGCTCAACTCACGTTTCTCACAAAAAAGCTGTTTTCTTCAGGCTCCATCACTCTTCTCTGTTTCTGCTGTAAATCTCGTTTTGTTCACATCTCACCGTCATCCCCTTCCTCTTCTCCTCCCCTCTGTTCCTAACCCTCTATGAGGTTTAATAGGAACAGATACATAACAGATTGCCTGTTGTGACTGTAAACCTTGTTATGTGTTATATACATGCAGTCAAGGGGATGTTGGTGATGGTCGCAATTTACATTCTGCTTTCTTCTGCTTGTTTTTTTCTTTCTGCAGGTCAGAGACGGAGTTTGCTGTGCCATCCTCAGCTTTGATTGCCAAACGCGCTTTTTATTTTTGTATTTTTGGCTTTCAAAGTGACATTTTGGATATTTGGAGCACCTCGACAACTTTTCAGACCAGCAGCTTTGGCAGTCTGGTTGAATATTATCATCTTTCCAGTTTCATCCTCCATGTGGCCTCAGCTTTTTAGACTTTCTGCCTCCTGTTTGCCTGCGAAGTGAGGCAGGGATGACATCCAAAAAGCTTTTCGCCTTAGTTTTATTTCACAGTCTGACTCAAGGATAGCCATCAATCCCCACAGCGGCACACGAGGACGACAAACTCACTGACACAGAGCCCCTGCCTTCGGCTTCAGGCAGCATGGGAGACGGGAGCTGGGTCTGTCTGAGCCCTGCTGAGTTCGGACAGCTGCAGAAATACAGCGAGTGTGAGTAGCTGAACCTCAAGTTTCACTTCTGGTTTTGCTTTAAGATTGTGTGGGAGATTGTGGTGTAGATGATGAGTTCATATCTGTTTCTGCACAATGCTGCATGTGCACGTTTGTGCAGCTTGTGCCGCTTGTTTGCAAAACCAGATACTATGGTACTCATGCTACGGGCTGCTGAGGGCTTCATGCAGTTCACATTCAAAAGAGTGCATTGATTAGGTGTGCTGTCCATCTGTCTATAGATGCCAATGAGCACTCATTCATTCATACATTCATACATTCATTAATTCATTATTTAATCTCAAATAATAACAGAAAGAATGCCCTCATTTTATGTCAAAACTACATGAACAGTATTAAAGGGCACTACAAAGAACAAGATTCAAACGTGAATACACAGTTAACCCACTGAGCACGTTGAGGCCATTTTGCAGCTTTTTAGTCTTTTTTTTTTGTTTTTCTTTTTCTCTTTTGATTGTGTTCATGCTAACAACATACATTTTGGGAGGTAATTTGTTTTACTACAGATTTTGTAGATGTTAATATCAGAACTTGTAAAGGTTAACTAATAAGCTCTGTAGGATGTGTATCCTGATCAGTGTTCATTTGGCATCTGTTTTAGATGTAGTCTTAGTCTTTAGATTTAACATTAGTCACATTTTATTTATTTTTATAGTTTTAGTCTGGTTTTTGTCAGTGAAGGCCTTACATTTTAGTCTTTCTGTCAAGCCATTTATTATCTTTAAACCTTTTTTTTTAACACCACAGCCTCTTTATTTGAATCATCATGGGCTCAAACAAGCCAGTCAACAGTCTGAGTACACCTTTAAACAGTTTTTAGGCTGTTATGATACAAATCACTGCAGTGCTGGCCTCAAGTCAAATTGAGTTACAACTCTAGCTCAAGTGTTAAAGCCCTTGACAGGCCAACAGAGATGTTTTATAAAGAAAGTACACTTGCTGTATGTTCCTGTTAGTACAGAAATCAGCCTTGGACAGGTGTGAACACACGTTCTACCTGTTTAATGTGCTGCACATCAATCACACTGTCACAGTGGATGAGGTTCGGTTAATAACCTGGCTGCTCTTTAATGTTGGATCGAAACCTGTTGATAATGGGACTCAAACAGCTTTTATCTGTCACATATATGTCACATTTATTCACCCAACAACTGGGTTTGAGCTAATGTTTGCATTAGTTCTGCCTCTTATGTGCTCTACAACACAGGTGTATGCATTTAAAGCTGTGTTGCAAATCCCATTTCATGGCAGAAATTACACCGGTGATGGTATTGATACCAGTTTACCCCCACAATTAAAACTTGAACTTTTGCAGTGAGGGGACATTCTTTTGAATTGTTTCCCTGGATATAGGCTTATAATAGATGGGACTTTGGATGGTTATTGGCTTTTAATGGTTTGACGACATCCAGAAAGGGTGTCATCTTCTTGCATCATTGTTGTATTTGTGACAGCCTTACATTTTCCATAACCTACAGACTGTGAGGGTTTTAGGAAAGATAACATGAATTAGTTAAGTCTTGTCCTCTTAACACTCATTCGTAAATCACCATCATAAACTGACTGTATTAGTTTACAGTAGTAATGACATGCTGTCACTCCAGAGACTCTAGTTTTCATTGGCTCCGTTATAATATCATTCTGAATCAAAAGGTGAACAAACAAACATGAGACCAGGATTTCCGTCGGGATGATCCGAGTCACGTCGCCTCTGATTAGCCTGTTGGATGGTTATCTCCGTCCTCACAGCAACTTGATTTGTTAGTCAAAAGAGCGTCTGTCCGGTGCTTCCTGCTGGATTCTGGGAGTCTCTGTGGGTGATGAATGAAGTCACGCAAGCTTCCCTGCAGAGGGTAAACACCATCATTATAAATCATTGTTTTTTATAGACTTGCATGAAGTAAAACCACAACAGGCAATTACCGGTACGTCAGATTATCTGATAGTGAAGAGTAAGAAATATGAAAGGCAGGACGGGATTTTATACCGCTCAGTCTGTTTGCAATACAACTCCCTGTTCACCTTTTAATCACACAACTGCACTATATAACCATAATTTAATTTCTTTATTGCCTATATTTTCTCCTTTTATAGTTACGTTGATAATTGCTCAGTTCTATAGCATAGCTTTGGCTGCTGTTGTTTAACTTATAGATGGTTATTATCTTGTACATATTTCCCTGATCCAGTTCTCATTTTTCTGTTCTAAATCAGGAAACGTATTGATTTATTGTTAACTCTGACAGATTTGGGTCACGGCTCAGAGTCTCTGAAGGCTGAAGCTTCCTCTTAAAGCTGGAGGAGTGAAGGATTGTTCATGTCAAGGCTGAGAAAGACAGCAGAAGTTCCCTCCCTGCATGTCGTCTACTACAGGAGTCCCCAATCTCAGCCACGTCACAGACCCCCACATCATATTAGCCTGTTGGATGGACTAAATCATGTGTAAATACAATATAAAACATAAGACTTCTCAACATGTTTCTGTTGTTTAGATTACATTAATATCTACAATTCTGCCTTATTTTTCACTGGCTTATTTTGGTAAAGTTATTTTTGTCAGCAAAAATTGATAATTATGATAACAGCAAACAAACATATACGTATAATGAAATTATCCTCTTTGATTTATTCATGACATTTTTGTCTAATTTTGTGAAAAAAATCAAAGTAAATCAATCAAAGTAAAGCATCAAAATGCTTTATTGCCAAATAGCATGCAGGGATGTACAGTAAACTTGCAAAGCAGAAAAAATTTCCAGACTCCATCTCTGACTCCAACAAATCCATCTAGAATAGCTCCAATCCATAACGGTTGTGCCAAACAGCGTACAGTTTGGACCAGTCAGCATCATTTCAGGAGAACGAGGCATAGGTTATGGGCGGAGTTTAGTTATACCAGCTGGTTGCTATGGCTTCCTCCAGTGTGGTGATTAGCTCAGATGTAGCCACACCATAGCAGCAGTTTTATCACTTGACCACATTTCTGTATAATATAGTGAGTAAAACAACACCTGAAGCTTTTAGTGATTTGAAAGATGTTTTCACTCTTCTGCCGACCTGCTTTATCATGCGTTTGTGATTGTTACAGACTTGTGGTTAGTTGTTGTGTGAGTGATTGTATACAATTATCAGAACTGAACAACTTTTTTATTAAAACAGGAGAAAAAAGCCACACTGAAAGCATTTCATGGTGAAAGATGTTTTTGCTCTTCTCCCAGCCAGCTTGGGCATTGGTTTGCGATCGCTAGCAGTGTTTCCCACAGGACCCAAATCTGTTTGTGGTGGTGGTGGTGGGGGTGCGCCTGCAAAAAAACCCCATGGAGTTTGATTTGGATTAAATATAAAACCTGCATTTAATGTCAAATGTAAACAAACATCAAATAAACTTACGAAAACACAAAATAAACTTAACATAAATACATTTAAATAAAACATACAATAGTTTATTTAAAGAAAGAAATAAAAAAAAATAGATATGAAATTAGGTTGAATAAATAAAGTAGGAAAATTAAATCTAAAGGAGTAACAATTTTGTTAAACTTGGTTCCTGCAGAGTGTGCACCCTTTCTCAAGGCATTTTATTTTATGGGGTTTTCTAAAAAAAAAAAAAATTGCCTAGAACTGATATCCCGATATATTTTTGCTATTTGCTGATACACGATATATATCGCGATATTTTGAAATAGCCTCACAGCAGCTGTATTTAATTCAGCCCCAAATGACACTAGTTTGGTAAATAAAATAGACTGTTCTATTGGATTTTTAATAAAATTGTATGCAGAAAGTAAAAATCAATATAAAGTCAAATTTAGCAGTTTTATTTTGAAAAGGACTTTACTCAATCTTTTACTAATAAATCAAAAATACATAAATCATGAAATACTCTGTCTTTTACAGTGTATGGAAGGTCCTGAAATGTTTTCTGTGTTATGTTTGCTATTGCTGTTTATAAAATGATTATTTCCCCCATTAAGAGTGAAGCAAACCTACAAAGACTCACCAATCCTGTATGCAGCCAGAGGCCAAAACCCTGCAGTCTGGTCCTCCATTCAGGCTCACAGCTGTGATTATATTAGTCTGTTATCTGTGCTGATGAACGCTGGACTTGTTTCTGACAAGTTCATAACACGAGAGCATCTTTAGACCTTATTCAATAAACTCTCCTGTGTGATCATAGGGGAAAGCTTGTCTGGAGGCAGGAACATTTTAACTACTTGTTGCCAGTGTTTTGAACTGTAAGGCTGAGATAAGTCTCTGTTGTTGTGGAGAAGTGAATCACATTTGTCTGCTGCTTGGCCGTCTTCTCTCTGACATGTACGACTCTGGCAGAGAGTTTTCAGCAAAATGTTCGCACCCAGGCAAATCACGTATTCTGGGTTAAATGTCTTTGTGAGATTTTTAAATCCTGGCTTTTCAACAACACGGAGCTCATGTCTTTAGCGGCGTGTTGTGTTCTCTGCTGTTCTCTGCGATTACTGCGTGAGTTAGACCTCTTCCTTTTCAACGTTTAACGACTGTTCAATGCTACAGATCCAGCGCTGTTTCTCAGTGTCTGTAAGGCATCTAACTAGCCACTAACTCACCACGCTGCTCTGTTTACCTTATTCTCCCTTGCTTCTCTCGCCGCTGATATAAAAAAACCTGGCCACATGTGCAGGAGAAAAAGACAGCTCTCTGCTGTGAGAGATGCATTCAGGGACAATGGGAGAAGCGAAACTCCAGCGAGAAATGCACCCTGGCGGCTTAAAACTTCCACATAATTTATACTCAAATATTTGCGATATAGTCATTTTAATGACATGCTACATTCACAGGGCAAACAGGTAGCGCCAGAATCTATTTGTGGCGGGCCTTATTTATTTGTGGTGGTCCACCACAAATAAATGAATGTATGGGAAACGCTGGCTAGGGGTGGGGTCTGCCGGTGTATCCTGTGGCTACGGTAGCTTTTAGCTTGGATGTAGCTGTAGGAGAGCAGCAGTTTAATCTGAACTGGACCACATTTCCTTTGAAACAAGAACTAAAAGTCACACCTAAAGCTTTTCTTGGAGAAGATGTTTATGCTCTTCTCTTGATCAGCCTTGGCATCAATTGATAAACCAAAGATCTGTACCGTTCACAACTACAGCACCAGGAGCCTCTCTGCTCAGGAGAAGCGCATGCGCAAAGGTTATTTTGTCTGTTCCTTTGATTGGTCCGTCACGAATATGACCTACTAAATGTTCCTCCAATCACCTTCTCAGAATTTTTTTTAAAGTCCGGCCCTTCCCAAACGTGTTCTATGGGAGCTTTCCCAGATGAATGTGAAATATTTCCATACTGTAGATATATGAAACAGTATAAAAATCAAAGTGTGCTGAATGGGACAACATCATGAGATTAATTATGTTTTTTTAATGGTGCACTAACTGTGGATCTGAATTAATTACAGTCTTATTAATGGTGTTTAATTTGACAACTCTAATATTTCAAAATAAAGAAATAAAAATTATGTTAATATAAAAAAAGTATACATTTACATTACTTTATTTTGATATGAACAGGTCAATACAGGTACTGACAGAAGATATATGAATTTCCCTTTGGCTTATTTTCAGTAGTTTTATTGTGACACCTCCGACCATTGGTGGTAGAGACCAGCGTATAGCAGATATAGCAGCAGTAGAAGAAGATCAACGCTCTGAAGTTCACAGTTCAGTTTTATACTTGTTAGTGGACTTTTATTTCTAGTGCTTTTCTTGCTTTTTTTAAACACTTTATATTGGTATAAATTCTTTTAATCATCTGTCTTGTAGGTTTATATATTTAAAATATGTACATAATTGTGTAATTTTGATGTTTTGAATATGTATATGTGTGGAGGCCTGGACAGCTTGATAGTTGATGGACTCAACAGCTTTTTGTGTCTTTTTTTTTTTTTAAATCTGTCTGTGTTTTAACACCAAGTGGTGTAATTTGACAGTGTGAGCTCAAACACCGTCTATCTACCTGTCAGTGGTTGTCTTAACTATGAAAGATGTTGAAAAATGAAAGTCCTCAATAATGCTTATTTATTTAATTTCTCATTTAAATACATTTGATAGCACATTTTGGCATCATCACAAAAAAATAAACAAAGAGGCATTTTGGACTATCAAGTTTTCAGCATTTTTTATAGCAGTGGGAACACAGACATCCTTGAAGACGCCAGTTAACACAGTGGCTAATGAAACAAAAACACAGGGTTTTAGTAAACTAGCAGGTAGACGTGACAGGATGCCTAGTTTGATCCTTTCAGAGGCATATAAGACTGAAACTTAAAATAAAATGACAATAATAATTTGCATAAGATTGAGAATGTGTAACTTTATGAAAATAAAGGTATTTTTCCCCTGGAAACTGCTGTGATTTGCAGAAGTAAACAAAGTAAAACAGAGAGTGGTTCTAGCACTATAGCTCATAAACAAATCTTAGAGCAGCACAGACTGATGATGTGGCTGATTAGGGACAGTAGGAAAAAGGGAGATGGCATTTTGTATTTTTAAGATTTATTCTGGGGCTTTTTCGCCTTTATTGTAGAGATCAGACAGTGGATAGAGTCAAAAACAGGGGTGAGAGAGTAGGGAATGGCATGCAGTGAAAGAGCCACAGGCTGGACTTGAACCCAGGCTGCCTGCGTACATGGGGTGCGACCTAACCACTAGGCCATCTGCGCCCTGCAGTTGGCTTCTTTTTTTTTTTTTTTTTTTTTTAAATTCAAGGGTAGATGCACCTGAGCTGAAGCTGCAAGGTTTAGTTACTCTTTAAATCGGGAAGCTTTTATAGAAAGGGTGGTAGTGGGGCAGCCTACCTTAAGGGCTGCCTGTGTAACCACCCAGCCACTTGCATCCTAACAATGCCTTCAAAAGGCAGGTGCAGCTATGTGAATACCATGACATATGTAAAAGAGGAGCTGTGTGGTTAAGCAGGCACTGCATCCTTTTACAAAAATGTCAGAACTCACTAAATGTGACGTGACAGGATGCAAAGTTTGATTCTCTGCAAGGTATCGTGGGGTTTCAGGGGATGCAAGACTGAAACCTAAAATAATAATAATAGCAATATGAATTTGTGTACGGGGGAAATGTGTACCTTCATGGAAATGAGGGACATGTTTTCCTGGAAACTGCTCTCATTTTCAGTAAAAAAACAAAACAGAGTGGGACTGGACATTGCAATGGAAAAAAAAATCCCTGTGGAGAGGATCTTTTGTTGTAGTTTCTGAGTCGCTGTTTTGTTTTCATGTTTGGCTGTGTGAAGGTGACGTTTAGTGATGTGTTTGCTTGCAGTGGGTCGTCTCTGTAGCATCCTGCAGACAAGAGGACAATTAATCTAAACTAATCCTTTCTTTGCCCCGTGTTGTTGCTGTGGTCCAGCAGTGTCTTTGTTTTTAAGCTTGTAGTAGATGGAGCGTAATGGAAACATGACAAATGTGCATGCTGGGGAGGCCTGTGCAGACAGTGGAGGTCTCATCATTACTGATGATGAGGAGCAGAGCAGAGGGAAGGCTTGTGTATCAGCAACTGATCAATCAAGGACTCATGAAGGACACTGGGTTTCTTCATAGAGGACTCAGAGGGGGAGCAGACTACCCAGGTGAAAATCTTATTAATAAGGCAGTGATCATGATCAGATTAAACTGGAACGATCAGTCTGCAGCCATTGAAGTATTGATTACTTCTGATTGATCCTATGTCATCAAAGGCTGAAGAAGCTTTTCATTTTATGCCAGTCACCAGTAAAGCAGAGGGATATGACCTAATTATCACTGTATAGTTTGTGCTCTTTCAGTTAACAGTATAACAACCCCATTTCCAAAAAGGTTGGGGCACTGTGTAAATAAAAAAACAATTGTCAAATCTTATAAACTCATATTCTATTCTCAATAGAACAAAAACACCATATCAGATGTTGAAATTGAGACATTACCAGATCCTTTATGATAATTGTTGGTTAATGCCTGTACCTGATCAAAAACTGTCTCCCAGCCATCCCCCCTCTCGTTACCACCATCATCAATTCCTCCCTCAGCTCTGGTTCCGTTCCCCAATCCCTCAAACTTGCAGCTGTTACCCCCATCCTCAAAAAGCCTGCACTCAACCTTGACAACCTGTGCAACTTCCAGCCCATCTCCAACCTCCTCTTTCTCTCTAAAATTCTGGAACGAGTCATCGCATCTCAACTGAAATCCCACCTCTCCTGTAACAACCTTTATGAACCTTTTCAATCCGGCTTCAGTCCTCAACACAGTACCGAAACAGCTCTCCTCAAAGTCACCGATGACCTCCTCCTCTCCTCAGACTCCGGCCACATCAACATCCTCATCCTCCTGGACCTTACAGCTGCATTTGATACTATCAACCACTCCATCCTGCTCTCTCTCCTGGAAAACTCACTCCACATCACTGGTACCACACTATCCTGGATCCAGTCATACCTCATAGACAGACAACAATTCATTCACATTAACAACTGCTCCTCCTCCACTGCTCCCCTGACTCAAGGTGTCCCCCACGGTTTGGTGCTTGGACCCTTCCTATTCATCATCTACTTGCTCCCCCTTGGTCATATCAGCCGCCACCATGGACTCAATTTTTACTGCTACGCCGATGACATCCAGCTATACATCTCCACCACCTCCATCATCTCAGACACACACTCCACACTAACCAACTGCCTCACTGAAATAAACACCTGGATGAACAACAATTTCCTTTCCCTAAATTACAATAAATCCAAACTTATGATCATTGGCCCCAAATCAGTTACCACACCCATCCATAACTTCAGCCTCCATTTAGACTCTTTTACCCTGACTCCCTCACCTCACATCTGCAACCTTGATGTCATTTTTGATAGTCACCTCTCCTTTCATCAGCATGTCACCCAGCCCACTAAAACTGCCTTTTTTCACCTAAAAAACATAGCCCGCATCAGCTCACTACTCTCCTTCCCTGCAGCTGAAACTCTTATCCACGCTTTCATCACATCCAGACTAGATTACCGGAATAGCATCCTTTATGGCACATCCTCTACAGTCCTCAATAAACTCCAGTACATCCAGAATTCTGCAGCACGCCTTCTGACCCACACCCGCTCCCGTGACCTCATCACCCCTGTCCTCCAAAACCTCCACTGGCTCCCTGTCCCCTACCGCATCCAATTCAAAATCCTCCTCACCCATAAAGCCCTGAACCAACAGGCCCCTCCTTACCTTACTGACCTCCTACACCATCACACCCCCTCCCGTAATCTCCTCTCTTCAAACCTCAATCTCCTCTCCCCACCCATAACAACCAAGCACCAAGCACATAGCCGCCCCCTCCCTCTGGAACTCACTCCCTAAAAATATCCAAGACTGTACGGACTCTTCCACATTCAAATCCCTGATCAAAACCCACTTTTTTAAACTGGCTTTTAATGTTTGATTCTTTTGTCTTGTCTTTTTCTGCCTGATTATCTGCTTGTTGTTTGCGTGTTGTCTGTTTAGCTGTTATAGTGTCTTTTGATTTCTTTGGCATGTAATGTCTTTTAACTTTTGTACAGTGTCTTTGAGTTCTTGAAAAGTGCTTTATAAATTAAAATGTATTATTGTTGTTATCATCATTATTATTATTATTTCTCATATTAGCTCTGGGAGGGGAGGGACGAGGGAAGAAAAGAGTGCTTGTCTGTGTGGAGAGGAAAAAGAGAGAAACATTGCTTGCACCTGTGTTCTAATAATAAACATGCTCACCTGTGAATCACTTCCTACGTTCCTGTAAACATCGTCCTATCAATGTGTTTTTTTTGAGCTGAAGGACTAAAGGAAGTGCCTGTAGAGGCTGGCGCTCTGCATTTTTTTTTTTTTTTATAGACACCTGGCAGTAATATTGTATTCCCTGGTAAAATTTGGGGAGGGCAACCAAGTTTTAAAAAATCGGATACCACCCAATCCTACTGGCCAATCAACCTTATTAGTTGCAAAATGCACCCCTAGTTGTTTTTAATTTGTACCTCTTACTTTTCCAGCCTTTTGTTGCTCTGTCCCTACTTTTTTGAGATGTGTTACTGCCATCAAATTCAAAATGAGCAAATATTTTCATGAAATGATAAAATGTCTCAGTTTCAACATCTGATATGTTTTTTTATGTTCTACTGTGGATAAAATATGGATCGTTAAGATTTCATAATCATTGCGTTCTATTTTTATTTACATTTTACAAAGTGCCCCAACTTTTTTGGAATTGATGTTGTAAAATAAATGCATCCCTATCTCACAATGATGTCATCATCAGCTGATAACTCATTGTACACAGAGGTGAAACAGTACAGTAGACTGTCTTTGCTTGAACACCGGATGTTCTGCAGTCACACGTATCTCATCTTACCAGAAACAGTCCACTGCTCTCTCCCTCTCTCTCTCTCTTTCTCTCTCTCTCTCTCTCTCTCTCTCTCTGTCATTGTTCACATCTAAAGCTTTAAGGCTGCAGAGCTGTGAGCACTAAATATAATGAAGTGTCATAGTGAGTTGATTATGAGCACTAACATGATTGGTTAAAGCCAGTCTCCACCGTGCGTGTGCATAAATGGCTGTTTATGTTGATGGTGTGTGGAGCTCTGCCAATGCACACATGTACATTTGTCCCTCTGATTGTCTGACAGATGATCGTAGGAGGGGTCATCACGGTCAGTGTGCTGCTGGACGGACGGCGGCTCAGCGACGTGTTTATGTGTGAGTGGATCTGGGATTAGCATCTAAAAGTGAGAAAGACAGCGTGTCCTCTTTTACTTTCACTAAACAGGGTGACTCACAGGCTCAGTGCCACTGATGCAGCACTTCCCGGTACAGATGAGTATTTATCAGAACATTCGATAATGAGATGCTGCATGTTTATTGACCAAAGCGGTTTTCACCAAGGGACGTTTTGATCAGGAGACAGGACAGTTAAAACAACAGTTCCGGTGTCATCATCAGGATAAAAGCTGGTTTAGAGGCACAAACTTTTTAACTCCCAGTTATCCATGAAATGTACTGGTAAGCAGAGATAAGGCTCACAGATCTGTAGTTGTGGAGAAGTGGGTCACATTATTAGCTGCTGGGCTATCTTCTCTCTTACATGTACAACTCTGGCTTGAGTTTTCAGTCAAAAAAATTACACCAAAAATCATACTTTGGTTAGAGTAACCAAATTTTCCATCTCCATCTCAAACTACCATCTCTCACCAACTTGCTGTGGTGATTTGCTTACTTTCTCTTCTCTCCCATGCTTCCTTCTGTTCCTTTCTGATATAAAAACTGTCAGGGGTAGGGTAGGGTCCTCTCATGCACAGAGGAGAGTTTTCTGGAGGAGCATACTGTCTGCTGTGAGAGAGTCTGCTCTGTAACCTGCCTGCTTCCATCCTGCATGTCCACGTGTGCCACGAACACTTTTACTTTGAAAAGCACTAACCAGAAGCTACTATATTTAGACAACTTTTTCAAAGCAATGCTTTTCAGCTTGTGGCATTTATCAGGATCATCCCGAAACAAACATTGCAAACATAATCTTAAAGTTTGGACATACATTATGTGGACAAAAGTATTCGATGACCTGACAACTTCAGCAACATGGCCTGTAATGAAATTGTATTCAAATCCACGTACTTTAATATGAAGTTGGCCCCCCTTTTGTGATGGGGTTGGATGGGGTTGAAGTCAAGGCTCTGTGTGGAGTCATGTTGGATTAGAAAAGGCATTCCCCAAACTGTTGCCACACAGTTGGTAGCATAGCATTGTCCAAAATGTCTTGGTATGCTGAAGCATTAAGATTTTATGTGGGCTTCCTCTTTGTGGCTGAGATGCTGTTGTTCCTAAACGCCTCCACTTTCTAACAGTGTCAATTAAAGTTTGATTGAAACACCTGAATTCAATAATAATCAGGTGTGGTCGAATACCTTTGTCCATATAGTGGACATATCTACTAAATCAAGGTAAATATGGCCCTCTTTTTAACATTTTTCTGTCTATTTTGGCTGAGAGATGTACACTATGTGGCTCAAGTAAAAAGCCTTCTATTCTCTTGATTCTTGCCAGATGATACTTGTGTTTCAGGCACTTGAGACAAGGCGCTCATGCAGACAGTCTGAAAGGTAACTTGTTGACATGCACTCCAAAATGAAAATCAAGCCATGGCAGAGCCATTATGCAGCCGTCACGCACCCTGTCTGGATCAGTCCGTAGACTAGCCTAGGCCTGGTTAATGAGTTAAAGTTGTGTTTTGATTTACATTGACTAAGTGTGGCTGTTGTAGTGAGGGGGATTGATTGTGATTTTTTAACTATTGATCATGCATCCCTTGCATTAAGGTGAAACTCATCATAGATGATGTAATGACAGAGCTGTGTTGGTTTCTGTTTCAGACTCAACAAAGAAGCTGAAGGATGTGCTGGAGGAGTTTCATGGTGAAGGAGTCCTCTCCAAATACAACCCGGAGCAGGTGTGTCTGAATCACAGAACTCCATTATATACTCCATCCACCGTTTTCTTCTTCCTGTTTTAAATTCAGCTCGATTTTCTGCCTCTGTCTTCTTCTTCTGCTGCTGCCTGTGCGTACACAAACACATGGTGTGACGTTAGCGGCTGCTTGTTGAGTTCCTCTGATTCAGTGTAATATCAATCACCAAAGTGCTTAGTCACAGGCCCTGTTTTTAGACGGAGGCTGGTGGAGACACACCCTCAGCATCAACTTTGGCACCTGACGTCAGCAGATCAGTTCCGAGCTCCATCGTTTCACTGCAGCAGTCAATGGGGGCTGGTTTTTATTCACCTATTATTTTCCCTCTTTATATCCCTTTATCATTTCATCTTTGTTTACATTCATGATGAGGTTCTTGATTTATTTAATCCTCTTCAAATATAAATGGGTGCATGTTAGCTTTAACTCAGTTTTTAATGTCTATCTGCTACAAAAACTCAATAATCTGAACATATGTCTAAATTCTTCTCAAAAATATGTTATCACCATTTTTTTAGCCGCATTTATCTGTCCAAGTCCAGATAAACAACTTATTTTGAGCTATAAAACACAAAATTAGAGCCTTCATCACTCTCAGTAAATGAAAATAACTGCTGTTGTGTCATAAAAAATCTACTTGTACATGTACAACCATATGGAGTTTGTAATCCTTCAAGCTAAAACTAAAGCATTTGAGATTTCAGCCTACTGTAACAGTGATGGTAGTAAAAAATGTGGAGCTCACAATAACTGTGTTCTAGCAGTAAGCTCTAACAAAGGCTTACTGCAGAATCAAAGCCTTTTTGTGTGCTATCTATTTAGTTTTCCTAACATTTATAGCTGTGAAGTACAGACACAGTATGTGAGTCACGCTGCCCAGCACCTCTGGTCTCTTGTTGTCTTCCAACTTCATAAGGTTTAATAACTAAACAGTATACCATTAATTAAACAAAAAGATGTGTATTCTCCTCTGGCATTATTTACACTCTCCACAGTGTCACTATATGCCCTGTAAACAACACTGTCTGATTGGCTAGATGTCACATGTGTATTAACCAATCAACACCAAAGCCTGGGTACCACTGACACATGCAGTTTTACTTTTGCCACATTGCCACATACATTCTGTAAATCATGATAAATGAAGTGCAGCCTGTAAGCGAGTTCAGGCATCATAATCAAACCACATGACACCCATCCTCCTAACTCAGCAGTCTATTCAAGCAGCAGGATTTCCAGTCTCTTCCTCTGCTCTGCATTTGCCAGCTCTGCCCTGAATCAGCACTGCGCTCTCGCTTTCATCCCACCTCCACCCCAGCATCCATCTGTAGGCTCAGAGGGTTTAAGATGCATGTTAAATAAATCTGTGAGGAGTGATGAAGTCGGAGCCTGCTGTCAAGCATGTTATGTTGCAATAATAAATGCTTGAACAATGACTTCTTGGGATGAAATTCATATTGCTTCCAAATATCAGTTATCAGTCCCATGCACTACAAATAATCAGTACTGGTACCAGCCCTGAAAAAAAAAAAAGCAATTTCCGATGACCCCTTCTTTGCACACTGAGTACATTATTTTCAGATTTTTCTGATTATGGAATGAAAAATTCATGCACTCAAATCTTGCACGCTGCGTTTTATTTGCACTCACTGCAAAAATTTGCAAAATATAGGTCACTGTTTTGTTCTGTGAAGACAAGGAGTGAAGATGATTCTTTAAAATCACACTAGGTCCATCCATCCTGACAGAGAGCTTCATACAGCGCCAGCTCATGCTTCACAGCGCTGTGCGGTGATGTAGAGCAGCTTTTGAATTCAGTCTCTGTTGCATGGCTTTGAGTAACACTCTTTAGCACACTATCAATTATGTTCCATGGTTGATATCCACATACAGTAGTAATATTCCCATGTGCACGATGATGTACCACCACCATGTAGAATTTTGTTGATTAGTGGGGACAAATGGTCCAAAACTAATTTATTATGTAACGAGCAAATAAACAAACAACACTGAGATGTTTAAAGTATTGGTTTTATATTTCAGGAAACTTTATGTACATAAAAAAAAAAAAAAAAACGCTGCATGCCGACAACTTCAGAGCTTGACCTATATGTCTCATTTAGCTCCCCTTAGCTCTCCTGTAATTCAAACTATGCACATATTACACAAACAAATCACAGTTTTGTAGAGCGGTTTACCTACCTTGGCAGTGAGATCCATGGATCTGCTGACTGCGAGGCTGAGATCAACTGCAGACTTGGACTCATGCACGATTCGATGGGTTCGCTAAGCAAGACAGTATGGTGTTATCGGTATCTGTGGATGCAGATTAAAGTCTGAGTCCTTTGGTCCTTGGTCCTCCTGGTCTTACTACTATCAGGCCTGGATGATGACCACTAGCCTTTGTGACAACTTCTCTCTGGCACATCTTCAGATATCATTGTTTTGTTTTACGGGCACCTGGCGTGCTTTCACATGTCTGATGTAGCTCACCCCAAACTGGGTGCCCAGGACCATGTTGGCTGGTCCAGACATGAGGTGTGACTGCATTTGTCATGAAGGGGTCAGCTGGGACGCTACCTGGAAAGATGGGCTCAGCAGGCCTGAAGGGTGTCCATCAGGAGACCAGAGCAGTCAAAGTCTCACTATTATGAGGAGTTTCTACATGTTCATGAACTGCCTAAATGTTAACTTCCTTACACTTCCTCTTGGTAGTTTTCAATCCTTGTAGTTAATTGTGTTTTTCTTTTTCACGTCCTTAAAGGCCCTTAACATTTTGTTTCATTGCTGTTTTTTGGACATAACTCTACAAAAATGAGCTCAGAATAGTCATTGTGTTTTCAGCTGTTTATGTATCTTACAGCTTCAGGAGAGTTAGAATAGTTCATTTGTCTCCATAAGAGAAAATGAATAACTGCAGCATTTAGGGAACACTTAATCCTGCAGTTTATCACTGATATTTAGAAGCACCAAATTTGGTAATACAAGCTAATAACTGTACTGGAGGTGGGGAACATAAATCAATATATTTTCAGTGTTTTGCAGTAAAACCTGCTCATACACCTGTCAGATAATCTTAAATCCTGCTTTTCACATCCTAAAACTCTAATTTTTCATACCTCTCTGCACTTTTCCTCCTCTTCATCATCACCTCCTCTCTGTTTAAATCTTCCTCCTCACCTTTTATGATGAATAACAGCCTGACTGGACGGTTGGCGCCATAAGACTGAGACTATAGTTCGCATTTCTCTGGTTGACCACACTGTCACCTGGCGCCGAGATGACTGGTGTGATGCTCCCTCAGACACCCATCAGTTCCTGTTCATGTCCCTCTAATGACTCATCGGCCCACTGTGCCATCTGTGGAGGAATCTACCGAGCCTCTGACGACAAAAGGAGACGATGACCTTTTTCTATCTTACTCTCTGCTTTTATTTGGTTTATTTTTAGCCTCTTCTGACGGAGTTTTAAAGATTAGTTTTTAGAAAAAGAGAATAAAGAGCCGTGATTGACACTGGTAGCCGTCAGTAGTGTCGGCTTTTATTCATTGAGCAGATTAGCAAAGCGACAATAGAGCCATATTTCTCAGTGATTGATGGGACACAGAGGCTGTATGTTACACCCACAGGGTTTCCCTTCACATGTAGCTGTTGACGGCTTCATCAGCCATGATAAATTTAACAGCCTACCGTTTAATTGTGCTCTGGTTTTTGAATTAATGATGTCACATTGAAGCATCTTTAAAAGGGTCATGTACAATCAACATAAAGCAGTTTGAAGACGTGTGCCAATGGATGTTTAGTTGTGAGAGAAGAGATGCTGACGTGACAGGGATGTTGTTTTTAGGGGAGAAATATCCAGCAAGGTCATGTGAGAGGGGGGAGTGGACCGTTGTTCCCAGGGACTCAGGATCCTCCACTTAATACCGTCTTAAAACCAAGAATTAAGACCCTGTAAAGGTTTTTGTGTTTAATGCAATAATTAATCCTCAGATGAAGATAAATAGGCTTTTGTAATATTAGGTGTCAGTATTAGGGACGTCTTGATCAGGCTTTTTTCTGCAGCTACTGATCATTTATGGTTGGGACTTTCTGATACTGATCATTTCATCAGGTGCAGAACTTGCAAAACTTTAACACTTGATGTTTTAGCAGTAATCTGTTAACCCTTAAGAGATCCAAGGGACATTTTGTGCCATTCAGTTTTGATTTTTAAGCCATTTTGGCTGTGTTGAATGAAAATAGCTCAGATCTGCAAGAGGATTAACATTTAAAAAATGTTTTTTGGACTTGTGGTCTCAATTCCTTGAATTCATCTAAAATGGCTAAGCTACACAAAAAATGACACATTTGTTCCTAAGGACAAAAATGTCCCACTGAAAACCATGGAAATGCCATTTTTGATTCCACATTTATCTTAACCTGAACTAATGCATCCCTTTATGTTAGGATTTCATTTTAAACTACTAGCTTTAAATTTGTAATTCTTTCATTTATGTTCACTAGGTGGCACCACTTTTCCCAATTCAAAGTGTGTTTTCGTATATCAGCTTGTTTACCTTGCGGTAAGCCTACTTTAGTACACTGAAACCTCCTGCAGGTGGCAGCATAACCTGATAAAAGCAGCATAAAAGTCATCCTTATTCAGTCAAAAACACATTTTTACTGACTTTGTTCTACAGATCAGAACAAAATACTTTAAAGGAGAAATGAAGCAAATACCCTAGGATGATTTTTCTCATGATGTCTCTGACTCATTGACCTACCCTCTGATGATGACATTCTCTGTTGCAAACCTGTTGTACAAAGGTCTGCTGAAGTTCTTCTTTTTTTGATTTTCTGATGGATTTATTCCTCTATTTTAAAACCTGTAGTACTGAAAAGTGTTAAAGAACCCCATATTTTGACACTCTTAGGTGCTCTGTGTTCAGGCCTCAGCCCCTCTGTCAGTTGTAGTTTATCTCAGCTTACATCCTCATCGCTCTTCTCTGATAACATTAAACTTTACACAGACAGATCCACTGGTCTGATCTGTGCTGTAGTCGGGACAGTAGATCCCTCAGTGCTACCTCTAATGCCAAAAGAAAGCCAATCAAATCATCCTGACAGGCCTGGCAGAATAAAAAGGATTAAACCAAGCATGTAAATGTGTCATAGCTGCCCCGGGGAGAGATTCATAGATTGGCAGCCGTGAACGTGAGCTCGCTCGCAGGGAAAATAATCGGTGGGTAGACTCTGGGGTAAACGTGTTTTCCAGGGGGACGAGTATTTCCACAAAGACATCTGTGTGTGCTTACATTTTAGGCTGTCAATCACAGCCTGCTGCAGTATTTTATGATTTTTATATTTGTAGTCTCTAAGAAGATCCTGTTTGTTTTCTGTGGCACGTCCCAACCTGATCTTCTGCTCGATGCACAGCAAATGGAATCTTCGTGGTTTGTTTGTCCAAATAAGGAGAGGAGAGTGATGTGGAGAAAAGCCGGCTGGGTTAGAAAAACACTGACGAAGGATCTTCATCACGGTTTGTTCCTCTGAGATAGACGTCACTTACAGCTGCTTCAAACCTGCTGAACAGAAGATTTCCACTACGTCCTGATGCACTAAAAGGATCAGCTCTACTCCGTCCTAATTTGGTGTGAACTGCATGTTCCCCTGAGGGAAAGGGTTTAGTTTGTGTCTTATTTTTTGCTCCATTTATTTATTCTTACATGCATGAGAAGGAAAATCCTGACCACAACGCATGTAGAACTGATGTCATCTGGAGCTGACCTGGTTTTATGATCAAAAATGAGGAAAAATAAGAGAGCCCTGCTTAATTTGGAAGACCCATTTGTGCCCAAGCTTTAGCTTCCTGGCTGTCATCTTGAGATGTTGCTTCAGTATTTCTACATAATGTTCTTTTTTGTGAAATGCACCAGTCCCTCCTGCAGCAAATACTCCCACAGCATGATGCTGCCACCCCGGCACTTCACAGCTGGGATGGTTTTCTCAGGCTATTCTTCCAAATGTACCAATGGTCATTATGGCCAAACAGTTCAGTTTTAGTTTCATCAGACCACAGGACACGTCTCCAAAGATTAAGCTCTTTGTCCCATGTGCATTTGCAAACTCTAATCTGGCTTTTTTTCATGTCGCTTTTAGAGTAATGGCTTGTAATCTATGTAAACTTATGGTTTCAGCAGCAAATTGATTAATGATGAAAATGTTTATTTGTGGCTTAATTTAAAACAAGAATATGAAATATTTAAATACAAAAGTAAAGTGAAGCTGGTCAAATTTTGAGCCCTTTTAAAGAGACTTGAGGAAACAAAATAAATTGAGTTAAAGCACACAAAAACTACATTTGTCTACTCAGAAGTTCTTTTAAACATCTCTTGCCAAGGTACATAAATCTGCTGGTCAACCAATGCATCTAATAAGAGTTTTATTTTTCCTGGGTGGAAGTTGTGACCTCTTTGGTCAAACATGACAGAGTATGTCAGCACTGTAGAAGTGTTACACCAAAAGAAGTGATGAAAACATCAGTATTTTCTACAGTTTTCTACAGTATTTTCCCTTTTTTCTACAATCGGCAACTTTTTTACACATGCTTCTCTAAATGAGAATTATTTATTGTTGTGAAAAGGGAAATCAGTTCTCCTTTATTGCTTCAAAACACTGCACACAAAATCCCTCTCAGGCTGGTGTTGTCTTATACAACAAAAATAGACTTTTGTACCTCTTAGACCGAGCCGTTGTGCCAGTCCATTGATTCTATCTGTGCCTTTGTAGCTCTCACAGAAGCCTTTTTGGCCAGCCTGGAACTTGGGAGACCTTTTGGGGACTTAAAGGATTAAATCAACACTAGTAGATACAATGTGGAATGTCATTCTATTCATTTTTAAAATCATTTTTAGATCATTTATTGCTGCTAGCTGAAAGGCTAACAGCCATATTGTTTGATTGTTTTCCCAGGATGCCTTTGAGAGTGTGTCAACCAATGGCAGGCTGATCTGCCATCGTGTCATGCTGTGTCAACATGCTTAAACTGGCAGATCACCACAGAGACTATAGGAGAGAAAGAGAGATAGCGAGCCTGTGATGTGGCCCTCTGTGTCACAGTTATTCTAATATTCATTAGTAAAACTCAATAATTAGTAGGAAAACCACCCATGCCAATCCGTAGTAAAATGTATGTGAGACCTGATTTATGGTCAGGATCCTGAAATCCAAATTTGGACCAGTGAACCAGGAATAAAAACCATGGAAATTGCTCCTTTTTCTAATTTAAGCACAAAAAAGCCATATTTTTGACACATTGCTTTTCTTTTGATGGTAATAAGTTTTAAAGGGAGGGGAGTTAAGAGGCAGATGTTTGTATTTTTCGTGTTTCAGATCCAACAAATATTAATTACAGTTAACAATATTGACCAATTTATGACTTCTGCTTTATTTTTAGTGTCTGTATTTAGATTTTTGTGGAGTTTGGGTTATGTATGAGTTTTGTGAAGGCAGAAACCAAACTGATTCTGCAGAGATTTGGAGTCTGGCCTTAAATCAAACCTCCACCAGCATGATCAAACAAAGCAGCTAACTCTCTTCGTCCTTCCTCCATCACTCCCTCCTTCCTTCCCTCCTTCCTTCCTTCCTTCCCTCCTCTCCTCCTCATTGTTCCCTCTCTTTAACAGAAGCAGGACGTTCTGAACCAAGTAAGCCTTGCTGGCCCGGTGGCTCTGCATGCTGTGTGGTGTCTGTGTCTGCAGACTGCATGTACATAACGTAACACACATAACTGAGCATAACATAACCATCCTTTATACTGCAGATGGTCTGTCACCCTGCCAGAGAGCACCAGGTCAATGTTCATAGGGTCGTTAGGTTGAGTTTGTGATTTTATGCTTCCATCACGTGACTTTGTGAGGGGAATATGAGTGGGGGGGTTTAGAGTTCCAGCGTATGATAATATCACTTATCGTGCTGTTTGTATTGCATTTTATACATGTTTTTGTTCTGTCCATAAGGTTTTATCCGGATACAGCTTTCATCTACTGCCCTTCCTAATCTTAATGTCAAGCTGAAACGACTCCTGAATTGACTCATCTGCAGAAATGCACCATAAGAAGAGCTGCAAGAGACAAAAATGCAGAGATTTGATGGACCAAATGGAGGCCAAGTCTCAAACGATGACTCAAATAACCGAAAGTTTGTGTTAAAAGACTTTAAATTGCCCCACTTATGGCCTAATGGTTGGGTTTTGCAACATATAACTGCTTCTGTCTTGGCCAGGACATTCTTAAATAGAGATTTTTAATCTCAATGAGGTTTTCCTGGTTGAATAAAGATTAGAACGACAAGAAGTGTGTCAAATTTGGAGGCTGTAGTTTTCTGAACAGGTGGCCGAGGTTCAAATCTTACTTGCAGCCCCTTCCTGCATGTCATTTCCCACTCTCTCTCCTAATTAGTAGCTTTTATGTGACATTAAACTCATGGAAATAGACCCCTGCTACTGTAGGCTGTAGAGATCTTGATGTTTTCAGTTCTTGTATGTTTTAATAGTTTTCTTTTAATTTTGTGAATGAAAAACAGTTGTTTCACTAAACTGGTCTAGTCTCAGGACCTAGCACCATCCACTTGATGCTGTGACCTAACTTTACATTTTTATTTACCAAGTGTTTGGGTCAGTAATACTGCTGTTTGGGAAGTAAAAGGCAAGAAATTCCTCATCAGGATCACTGTTAGCTGTCAGTCAGTGTTCTGGGGCTGTAATGGTAAAGGCAGTTATATTTTCATCAAGTTAGTACAGTATTTGATATCAGGACTAGGAGAAGTCTGACTGACTTTTGTACTATCATTAGTACAAAAAGCCAAAATTGACATAATTTTACACAAAACCCAAAAAGTGGGCCGGACAAAATTGTTGGCACCCTCAACTTAATGTAACTTCTGGTTGCACACCCTTCGGAAAAAATAACTGAAACCAATGGCTTCCTATTACCATCAGATCTCCCTTTTTCCATTCATCATCATGCAGGGTCTAGATACTCTGGAAAAGCTTCAGCTTGACTTTAAAGATAAATTATCTGTCTTTTGTGCTTCTGTCATCTTTTAACCTTTAATGCCTTACCATAACAACATTTATGAATGTTTTACATGCTCAAAGTTGAAATCAGCGGCTTTTAACCACATTGTCACACTACACTGTTACTTTTTCTTTCATTTCACCCCAAATCAAAGCAGCAGACCTTCATTTCAGGCAAGATCAACCTGACGTCCATCACACCTTCCTGTTGTAATGAATGTATCTTCATCTGTGGTTGGTGTTGACCTCATTCATATGTGGGCTTTATAATCTTGCTAAGTTGTTCCCTTTTCCCTCCCATGCAGCCCATCGACTATGAAGGCTTCCAGCTATTCATGACCACGTACCTGGAGAACGACATCCCCGAGGAGCTGTGCCAGCACCTCTTCACCTCCTTCAAGAGCAAAACAGGAGGATGCTCACCTGAGCCGTCACGAGCAGGAACCAGCTTACTGGGTAAGATATCAGTGCTTTAGTTCAGTCATGAATGAACACAGTTTACACTGGTGGGCTGACTTCTTTACAGTTTAAGGGTCAGCCTATCTTTGGAAATATGTTCAGGCTTTTTGAATGATATAACCCAGATTTATTTATCTGTACATGGTTCTTACTCTAAAACTTTAAGCAGCTACAGGGCTGGGCTCTAATGTCCACTCAGACATACGGCCTGAACAGACGTGCTTCTTCACCACGATCTGATCACACGAGGACTTGACGCTGACCGGAGCAGAAGACAGAAATGATGGCGTGTTGTAGGTCTCTTGCACTTTGCTCTGTGCAGTATGTAAACTGGCTCCATCCCTGGGTACGAGTGCTGCGTGGGCTCTGGCACCATCTCTGCCTGTCTGCTCCTCGGTGCAGAGCAGCTGAGCAGACAGATGGACTGTTGAATTAGAAATCTATTTCTGTGGTAACCCGGCTCGCAAAAGTAAGAGGCAACAAGTGCAGAGAGGCTGGATATGAGTGCCAGTGTGACAGAAGTGGAGCTCAACTTTTGAGTGTGGTGATAGGAGCGGTTTGTGACATACCAGCTGCTTCAGGGATCACTTTTGTGTATCTCTCTCTTTCTGTGCCATTGCTTAAGTGAATTCTCTAAATATCTGAGGAATGGATGCAAATCTTACCTGCTGCCTTCCTCCAGGTTATTTACATCCATAAAGATTAAAGCTGCCCTGAGGAAAAACTAACAGAAGTTATGCTTAGACTCACAATACATCATTCATTCTCTCACATTTAATGAGTGCATTTTCTCCTCTTGCAGAGTGGATTTTTCTGAGAATTTGTCAACGTCCGTTATTCACATTCATGTTTTACAGTCCTTGTCTTCCTCTCTGCTGTTGTTGGTATGTTTTGCCTCATGCACATCAGTGGAAACCTTTTAGAGAAACATTTTGAGTATTTTAAAGGTTTTAATCTCTTTTTTATGGTCTAAATCATTCATAGGTACATAAGTATTTGTGATATTGATTGCTTTCATACCAGACAAGGTGGTTAACCCATAGCAAAAAAACACTTTTTCATAAAGTGTACAGGGTCATAGCTGATGTATCTAGAAGTTTAAATGATAACTGCAGCATTCTGATCCACCTGGAGCTTTCTAACTTCCCTACTTTCTCATTGATTGCTTCACTTCCTGCTCCACATCTCATCTGACTTTTGCACATCATTGTGACTACTTGACTGCAAACAACATTTACCTCAAAGCTTTACATCTTCCATGCTGCCTGACAGAAAACTAAGCAAAGAGATGAAGCACCCACACATGCTTATGGTAAATGCAGGATAACATAGACATACCACATGCCTGATCTAGATATTTAAATCTGGACTGGACCAATATCCAGCACCAGGATCATATTGGCCCATCTTAAACAGTTGTAGAAAATGTTTTCTCCAAATTAATACTGTTGTAATTTTCACATTTGTCATTTATGCATCACATTTATACTCTTTATCTATAATGTAAAGTGTCCGATAATCCCTTAAAGTGGATTATCGTCTACTTACATATATAAAGGTGTAAAAATTTGCAGGCAGGTGTGAACATAGCTGCAACCATTCAGCTCTGCATATGCAATCTCACTTTCTTAGGAAGCTGAAATATACCTGACAACATTATAAAAAGAATCAACTCATTGTATCATATTCATATTAGAGTAAAATGAATTTAAATTTAAATTTTTTAGGTTTTATCCCAGAGTCCAGTGGTTGTTGTAGACTACACTGACATCTTGTGGTGATCTGAGCTAAAATGACCAGAGACAGGCTTTAGCTAATCACCTTTTGGACTGATAATCAGAGATTTCTGCTGCTGGTTTGGTATTTGTGACCAAAATTCATAATCAGAGGAAAGGGAGGAAAAAGATGTACATCATTGGCCTTTAAAAGAGGAAAAACACAGAATTGTGTATTTAACTTTCTCTGCATGTTCAAGACAATTTAGTGACATTTTTCTATTAAAACTTTCCACTAGAGCACTGCTTCCCAAAGTGTGGAGAGACCAGCTGGTAGGTGGGCCATGACAGATTATTTACAATAAATAAATAAATAAATGAATGAATAAATAGAGAAATCACATTTTAATTAACCCTGAAATATTTTAGTACATATCATTATCTTCTTATTTTAAGTTTCAGATGTAACAAAACACTGCCAAAAGTTTAAACTCATGCCACCTTTTTATCATTTATTTTGCCCATCTGATGGTTTAACTGGTGTTGGAATAACTGGTGACACTTCGTCTAGAATTCTATAACATCACTTGCAGTTTTAAGAATTCTTGTGTTATAGTTGTAAAAGGGTTTTCTGAAGATTTTCAGGTTTCAAGTTGGGCTTCAGTGTACTGAAGTTTGAGAAATGCTGCACAAGAGTATGCTGCAGTTCAAACAAGGACTCAGAATCTCAATTCCAAAAAAAGTTGGGGCACTGTGTTAAATGTAAGTAAAAACATGGCAAAGGTTGTCAAATCACATGAACCCATATTTTATTCACAATAAAAAATAAACAAGACATCAGATGTTGATAATGAGTCATTTTATCATTGCATGAAAAATATTAGCTCATTTTCAATTTGATAGAAGCAACACATCTCAAAAAAGTAGGGACAGGGTGACTAAAGGTTGTGAAAGTAAGTGGAACTAATGAAAAACAGCTGAAGGAGCATTTCACAACTAATTAGGTTAATTGGCAACAGGTTAGTAACATGACTGGGTATAAAAAAGAGATTTCTAGAGAGACTGAGTCTCTCAGAAGTAAAGATGGGCAGAGGGACCAACGTCTCTTTCAGGGGCATAGCATACCACACACATACCACATAAATCACAGAAGCAAGGCTTCACAGTGGAAGAGTCTGGGTCCTGAACTGGTCTGCCTGCAGCCAGACCTTTCACCAGTAGAAAACATTTGGAGCATCAGCAAAAGAAAAAATCCAGGAAAGAAGACCCAGGACTGTTGCACAGCTAGAATCCTACAGTAGAGAAGAATGAGACAACATTCCTCTCCTCTCTCCTCACTTCTCAGACGTTCACAGACTGATGTCAAAAGAAGAGAGGGTGCTTCACAATAGCAGGTGTTGTTTTTGTTCTATTGTGAATTAAAATATGGTTTTATGAGATCTGACAACCATTGGCTTCTTTTTTGGGGGTTGTTTCAGCTCTTTTGTCATCTTATTTTTAATGTATCCTCACTAATAACATTTTTATGATTTAAAGGACTCAGTTTGTCCCCTTTAAACATCCTCTATAAGCACTAAGGTCACCTTCAGTTCCTGAAGAATCAAACCTTTTCTTTGTGAAACTTCAAACAGAGGACAGAGTTGTCTTTCTTTGCTGATGTTTTCTCATTCTTCTTGCGTCTGCTGTGGCTGTCTCTCTTTTCTTCTTTTAAACGGTGGCTGACCACAGAGGCCCGCTCCATTGATGCAGGAATCTCTATTCAGACTGAAGTGGCCTGTGCTCCCATTACAGGTACCACAGCAGGCCTAAGAGCCTGTCAATCATGCTGATGTCATCTTAATGGGACAGAAATCCTGCTGGATGTTTAACCTGCTGCTCCTTTGTTGGTGTGCTTTTGTGTTGATGTTGTGCCTGTGGATCAGTGGATGGTCTAAAGCTTTGTGGATGGTGTATCTGTTTGATTATGAAGTACTGTCAACATTTTATCTGCTTCCTCTCTTTGTGGACATCCTTTTGAGTTTAAATTGTTGTTGTGAAGTATTACAGAATTTATTTATGTTGCTCTGACAGTGAACCAGCTCTATGTGTGTCCCTACCCTTCTCTTGGCTTTTAAATCAGTTTTCTTAACCCTTACTCATCCGTTATTTCTCCTTTTTTCTGCTTTTGATCACACTCTTGGGTTTCCACACCTGCAGGGATGAACGGGAAGAGCATCCTGTCCGCAATGGGTCGACACACACCCGAGCACTCCAGCGTCATAAGCACGCCCGGCTCTGGAGCAACCACCTCCCCGTGTTCATCCCGCTCATCCTCACAGCGTTCAGGGACAGGGGCCCACACACCAGGAGGGCCCCAAAGATCACCCGCCAACAATCAGGTCAAATCCTCAGAGGGCTGCAGCAACGCTCTGACTCCCAACGCCGGTCCTGCCAGGTCGCCGGTGTCGCCAAAACTTTCACCAGGTAAGACTCAAAGCTAGAACTCAACAATTATGGCCTTCTGCAATTTTCATATCACAGGAGGAGCAATGTCTCTGAAAGCTGAAACATATAAAAGATCCATTTGAATTTAAACGTTTTGCAGCATTATTATAAAAGGTGTTGTAGTGCCAGTCCCAGGTTTAAAGCTTGACAAATATGACCTAAAGAATGGATGTACATCTCCTGGACTAAAATGAAATCCACTACCCTCCTTCTAGAGAGCTACGTGCCGTCTGAGGACACCTGAAAAATCGGTTTATGGCACACTGGGATTGAGGAGGATTGAGGCTAAACTCATGTTGCTTTAACAACATAATCTGATCTGAAAATGAGGCTGATGAGTGTTAAACCTTGTCGGAAGCTTGAGAAGAATCACGCATAATCTGATTAACTCAGACAGGCAGGTAATGATCACTTCATTCACTGATAGAGCCACACTTAAACTTTTAATACAGCAAAAACTACTTATCTCAATGTAGTCTTATTATTTTTTATCAAGGGGATTTTTAACCATGATCTTTATCTTTCGTAAACATTATCTGGCACCTGGTTCTGGCTTTGTTGCCCACATGGACAGAATAAAATAGATAGAATAGAGATAGAATAGATCATCATATATCATAGATAGAATTTATCCCAAGTTATCCCCTTATGAAACAGTCAATCTGGCGTGTAAGGTTACACGAACACAAAAACCCACGCCGGCCTTTCTTCTTGGTCTACCACCAGGTGGTACTTCTAGTTACCTAATGGTCATGCAAACAGACGTATCAATTTTGCAATGGTATTAATTACTTTATTTTAATTGAAATGTAAAAAAATGTTGTACTGCTCACGATTGTAGGTTGTTAAAGGGATACTTAAACATTTTGGCAAATTTGCCCATTGCCATAATCCCTATAGTCTTACTAATAGGTTTGTTACCTTTAGTTGTCGGTGCAAGCTATTTTTAGATTGGCGGTGCTGAGATAGGAGCTGCTCAGCTAACGCTATGGTGTCTTATGGTATTGCGGCTTTCCCTCATTAAACTCATCAAATACACAACCCAACAACTCCAAAAGGCTCTCGTGGACAAGTTGTGACCTGCGCATTTACCACACTATGAAAAAATAACGTAGAATTATGTAACATTACAACACATGAAGCAAATACTGGGAACTATTTCTTGAGTAAACCACTGGGCGGAGTGACACAATGCAGCAGCTATGTCTGGAGTGTAGTTCCAGCTTTGCATTTAGCTTTAAAACATCTCTGTCTCGTAATGTTCCGTGATTATTTCATTGGAAGAACATGCAAACTCTGCACAGAAAGGCCCTGACCAGGAATCAAACCAGGGACCTCCTTCCTGTAAGGCAACAGCGCTAACCCCTGCACCGCCCTGCAGCCCTGGTTGGAGCTCCTTTTGCATAAATTCCTGCACCTATGCTTGTGTCATGGAGCTGATCAGGCTGTGGTCTTGTTGGGGTGTTATGAAGCCCAGGTTGCTCTGATAGCAGTCTTCAGCTTGTCTGCATTGTTGAGTCTAGTGTCTGGTGTAAATGAACTTTTACATGATATGTTAATTTTTTGAGATGCACCTGTATTCCTGGAGACCACGTGAGGTTTTTTGAGACCCTTGGAACATCCATAGCACAACCAGTGGGCTTGTTGCAACCCCACCATGGTACTCCTGGCTGAGCTTAGTTTTCGTATCCACCCCTTATTCCACCATTAAAGTGTGGAATTTCCTATTTTTTCTACACCTCATTTCCCCATGCCCCTAGTGATATGCAAGAACATCTAGAGCATGACCGGGTTTGTGTTAATCCTCTTCCCCAGCCACTGTTGGCTTACTCGCCATTATGGACTTTACATCAGCCTCAATTTTTGGCCCGTACATGCCTAAAAGCTCTGCATAGTACTGTAGAAGCAAAACAATGTCTTTATTTAAAAAAGCAGATTTCAAACAGTGAATTCTTCATTGTTTCAACTTGAAACAGAGGTTTAGAGGTAGTGTGGGCTTCCTGGAGTCAGAGAGAAATTTTGTTAAACTCTCCACAAACCTTCATTCAAACCTTTTTAAAATTGATTTTAGACTTTTAGAGGATTGCAATCTGTAATTTTCCAGCATAGTTTCCTGCAGATGCAGAGATCTCTAAAGCTTCTTTATTAGATTTTATATTTCAGTCCTGCTTTTCAAAACCTTTTGAATCTTCCACTGATCACATTTGATTATTATTTTGGATCACATATCTAATTTCATTTCTAGCCACAGTGATGTTAACAGCTTTTGATAGATTCATAAATAAAATTCCTATCATGGAATCTGGTTACAGCTCAGGTGTACCAGTGTACCCAGTAAACACAGTCACCATCAGCAGGCCTCACACCAGCATCACTGATAGACGGCTAATAAAAACTTTATAGTTCCTGTTCCCTGGAAACAAAGCTGCCATCCTCCAGAGGAGGTGAAGTGAGGACAGTTTAGCGATAAAAGCTTCTCCTGATGGAGCTTCACTTTAAAAGAAACTCAGCTAAAGGTCGAAGAATAAAGGGTTTTCTGTGCCGTGGTATTTATATGTCACAGTTTTAAGGTCACGCATTAGGAGGAATAATGAAGCAAAGAATTTATTAGTGTTCTGCATTTAGAGGCAAATTACTCAGAAAAAATGTTTAGAACAAAGATTTAGACTAGGATCATGAAGCGTAGCATCCACTTTATCTGCTGTTTTTTTTATTTACTCATAATAACCAAGGAAACTTCCTCATATATCAATGGCATTTTAACTCCGTCTAGAAGTTTTGAGGTCTTTCTCCTCATTTAACAGTATTCTGAAATAAACTTCCTCAGATTGTAAGTTTAAAAAATCTTTCTCATTGGTTTACTCTGTTAAGGAAATGGGGAAATGGAAAGCTCCCATTCTTAAATGATGCTAAAAAAAGAAACTATGGAGACTGGAACATTAGGCACAGTGTTTATTTCCATGCCCCCCTTCCCCCTCTCCTGCTAGACGCCTCTAACATTAGTATTAATGTTCAATGCCAGAGCACACTTTTAGGTGCACAGTCTGGTATAGTAGGGGGTGGTATGCACTTAGTTGGTTGGGCATAGTTGCATTAGTTGGGAGACAAAAGGAACTCTGCAGCTGAGATGCAATGACCACCAGACCTGTTTGAGAAGAAACAATCAAGGCTGGGTCAGGAATACCCTGCATCAACAGTCTGAACCCTTAGATCTGTAGGAAATGGGACAAATATCACTGTAACACTGGAGAATATTTTAGTGGTGCTTATCTGGAATCACACACTTCTGAATGGTACAGAGAGAGAGAGAGAGAGAGAGAGAGAGGATCCGGCCATCTCTGATAGTGGGGTAATCAGTCAGCACGGATCCCTGCAACCTAAGAGTATATTAGCTTCAACACCTGGTCTCAATCAGGGCCAATCAGCCACTCAGACACCTGGCAGTGAACTGACATGATTCCTCCTCATGCTCGGTCAGTGACCAGAGAAATCTCTCTCACATCACTCTGAGACTGAGAAGTTCATGTTTAGCATCTGACTCTTTATTTTCTTTGAGTAGACTTTTTTCATTAGTTCTGTTTTTCCTCTCATCATTTAAGCTTCTGAAAATCTTGGGTTGATTCAAAGTTTGTTAAAAAGTGAAACCTTCCTTGTTGCATTATTTTAGACTCAACCTTTAAACTTTATTATACAGATCTGAATATATGATCATGAGATATCAAGTTTTTACAAAAGGCAAAACATTTTCCTTCTCTGACTTGAGAAAAAAAAAAGATATTCCTCTAAAAATTCGACTTTAATTTTCTTAAATTTAGACTGATTTTCATAAAACTGTAATTTAACCAGGATAACATTTTTAATAAGTGGCCAAAACAGGCAGCAGTAAAATTGACAAAATTTGTGACATGTACTGAGCAACCATTCACATAAAAATATTACAAGACCCATGGCTTTAAACTTTAAAAAGACATTAAATAAATTAAACATTCAGATATTCTTAATTATGAATCAATCAGGCTGATTATATCTAGCCAGCTCTGTCTGCCTCCAACATGTCTCTCTTTGAATTTATTTTTATTTATTTAAATTGGAAAAAACTTCTCTGAGATTAAAAATCTTTTCCCCAAGGGGGTTCAAGGGCAAAAATAGCAGCAGTAAACATTTTCATACAGAGAAAGAGCTGCCATATGCCCTATGCACACACAATTGGAAATAACTAGGGACTTCTAGTAATCTCTTATAATATCATACAAATCGACCATGTGTGCGGGGTAAAAATTCCAGGATAAATTATGGGCCAAATTTCACACTCACAGAGATCCACGGGTAATTGTAATCATTGTTAAAAATGACTTTATTTGGTCACACAGATAGTGTAGTGGTCTAAGGCACTACCCATGTACGGGAGCGGCCTGTGTTCGAATCTGGACTCTGGCCCTTTACCGCATGTGTCTCCTAACTCTCTCTCTCCCGTTTCCAACTCTATCCACTGTCCTCCTTTATGGAATAAAGGCATGAAAAGCCCAAAAATAAATCTTAAAAAAATTGCTTTATTTTACTTATCTTTTTAAACTCCACAGTTCAAATGTGCGCTCACCACTACTCCCTTCATACGAACAGCACTCCTGCTCTGCTTCCTACAGTTTCTCTTTTGAGTATATCAGTATTATCTAGCCATACACTTCATTAGTACGACAATTTATGGTTTGAAATGCGTCCCTTGACATTCAGTGGTTAGGCTGCAGCATGTGATCTGTGTGAGTAGGGTTGTTGTGGATATGATCCCAAATGTATGGGATGCAGAATAATTAAAGCATCAACTACATAAAAACTAATGGGAGGGATGCTCGACTTTCTCTCTTTTCCTCTTTCTGATCAGCTGCAGAGACGCACAGGTGACTTACACAACCTGGATGTGTAATGGAAGATAGGGGAGATATATTACTAATTAACTGATAATGGACGGCTTCCTACTGTTCTAAAATTGTTACAATGTATAGAGAGATTGAAAAATATTTCAGCACATGTTGTCTCTTGTAAACTCTGCTTAAAGTCACATGCAGGAAACTTCACCTGCAGGATGTGATGTGTACAACATTGCAATCTTTGTATGAATTTTATAAAGAAAAATTAGCAATGCATTTTCATTGCTGCAGCCATGCAGCACCCTTATGTTTTCCTTCAGAAATGTCTGTAAACTTGAGTACATTACAAACTTAGCTTATCCTGTGTGAATGCACCACACCAAATACTGACATCAGGGGGAAATTCACAAACTATCAGAGGTCCACGGGTAATAGTAGCCCCGTGCAAATAGTACCGTGGAATTAAATAATACAAGATATGTAGTCCAGATACACACAATAACAATCTAAAAACAAACATTTGCCAAACATGAACATGAGTGTAGCCAGAACTGAGCAGGGAACACTTTTGGTCACAGTGAGGGAGGAAAAAGTGAAACCGTTGGCTTGGAAACACTGAGTTCTGTCTGGATTTAAACAATCAGAATTTGAGAGCTGATGTGTTAAATGCCTTACAAAGGTCAATAAAAAGGGTGCACAATTCTGCTTATTGTCAATAAGATAATTTGTAGATGTTCTGTGTATCTTTCTAAAACCAGATTAAGAGTGAGATAAAACATGGCTATTATTCCTTCAGTGAAGATGCTGTCCATCTTGTCACATGAGGCTGTAATTTATCAGTCAGCAACTTTTCATGTCTCCATCATCCGTCTGAGCTGTGAAAAAATATTGTAATGTCCCTTTTTTAAGACTTGATTTTCCTACATTTTAAACAAACCATTCCATTTACTTTTTAGAACCACAAATCTCAAGTTTTGTTCTCTCCATCCACAGAGAGGAGTCACTCAGAGAAACATCTGTCATTGCGGAGGAGCCCATCCCCTCAGAAAGGCTCCCCCCTGCCATCGCCCCAGGTGGTCTTTCTCAAGGACATTGTCTGCTACCTTTCTCTGCTGGAGAGGGGGACACCAGAGGACAAGCTGGAGTGTGAGTGTCAGGGATGATGGGGGATGTAGGCGGATGTTAGCTCCTCTTACACATGTGTCTGTTCAGGTTGTCAGCAGTAGCAACAATACGTCTCCCCAAGGCTGGGCAATATAGAACAAAATTCATAAACCTCCTGCCCATTACACCAACAGTGACTAATGACATTGTATTCAAATCCATGTACTTTAATATGGAGTTGCTGCCCCTTTTGCAGCTATAACAGCCTCCACTCTACTTTGAAGGCTAGCCACAAGAGTTTGTTTTTTTGTTGATTTTGTTTGTGCAGTGTTATTGTGGGAATTTGTGCCCATTCATTTTTTAGAGCATTTATGAGGTCATTCATGATGTGTCCTTGGGCAAGACATATAACCCCAGTTTCTTCCCACTTCTGTGTCAGTGGCGTGTAAATGGGTATGGAAGCATACTGATGGTCAATTCTCCATAGCAACCTATGCTATCAGTGAATGAATGGGTGTGGATGGGTAGGTGTGACCATGGTGTGAACAGTTTAGATACTGGGCAGGAGTTGTCCTACAATTCTTGATAATTATAGTTTTCATACTTGCTGATACCAAATTGTAACCTTTTAAGCTAATATTATTGCCCAAAATCTTACCAATTGTGCATTCCTAACTGAATTCCACTCCAAACAGTCAGACAGCTTGCTTGAGCTGCAGTGACTCCGTTCACACAGCTGCAGTTATCTCCTGCATTATTTTTACAAAGGTCCTACTGTGATGCAAATGTTTGGTCTTGTCTGGTTTTTATGGGTAGTATCAAAAAGGATCGAAACTAGTTATCTTCAGTCATATTTCTAAATCAAAGAAAGAGAAAAAGTGGTGTATAAATTGCACATATACTTTGGCAAAAGGTGTTGCAACTTGGTGGAACTGTTGAGTAGTGAGAGTTTCTCTTATTGTCTACAGGTATATTGCTGTTAGTAGTTCCTTTAACCTCTATGTACTGAGCATTAGACCTATTGTTTATTAGAATCAACATCAAGATAAGCTACAGTAATATAAAGGATATAGTTATACCTCATTTATCTTTTGAAAACATATGAACATTTCCTAATAACTCCATTTATTTCCCAGCCCCCCTCTTCCCTCCTTCTCCTGCTGCCTCACCCGGTGACGGGGAGCGTCAGTGTCATGCTTAAGCCCGCTCTGCCCAGTCGACTTCTTAATGTCTCTAAATTAGCGCTTGCTCACGAGGATAATCTCTGCCCAGGCTCATGTCACTCTTTTTAACCCTGCGGCAGTGTAACAAGAGTTCAGGAAGTAGGAGTAAATTCTTCAAAGAGCTGCTGATAATGTGACAGAATCTGAATCACCATGGGGTCTCTCATCTCTCGTCCCCCTGTAGTCATGTTCCGGCTCTATGACACGGATGGCAACGGGGTCTTGGACAGCTCGGTGAGTCTTCTTTTAGTCTTGTGACCTCATCCTCCTCTCTGCTATCTGTCTTCCTCTCTCTCTGGTGTTTTCACTCGGTCAGAAGCTTTAAGAACAGAAACCTGAACACTCCTGGAGCTGCTGCATTTACATCAGGACGTTGTTTCTAAAGGAGGCGTGTTCAGTTCAGCCATGTGCTGAAGTGAGAACATAAACAGATTATCTCTCTGTTATACATACCAACACAGGCTCTATTACTGAGCTCATACTCTAAAGGAATAGCTGGCTTTTCAAAGCTAGGCTGGTATAAATAATTAGTTTATCACTGACAGCAGATGGTGGTCAGTAGGCCCAAGAGAGGGAGAGGCCACTATGGGGATGTTTTCTCTTTGTGGAGCTAGCCATAGCTGTGTGAGGTTTATATTACTCAACAGGCCTCTCTGAAATCTAAATTTTCTGCTGGCCCCCTCTTGACAGATGAGGATATTTTCAAGTCCCCTCACTCCTCACTGTGCACACATTAATATACACTTATTATTCTGATTTCAGAATTTTTTTCAAGTGTTGTTTGCGAAAAGTCCCGAATAGCAGCAATGTATGAAACTTCCAAGTTGGCACTGCCGTTTCCAGTGTCCAGCCTTGCTCTGTATTTTGTTGTGATTGAGGCAACAGCAGACAAACCTAATTCACAGTAGTAGGATGAAAGAAAGGATCTGGGTCTCTTTGCTACTCAGTGCTGGACAGGCAAAGTCAAAGATGGAAATAACTCACCACATTTTCTTGCCTTAGTTTGGTAATTATGATGTCTGGTGTAGATTCATTGCCCTAAGTTTACTCAGAAAGACCTCTCATATAATGTGCCATGCTTTGGTAGCAGAGCTTATTGCTGTACATTGACCCAGTGCCAAATTTTAAATTTTGCCATGTGTACATAACACACATAAATTAAGGCCTTGCATTGCTTGCACTTTGTATATTTAAATGCTAGGGCTGCTCTTTAAGTCTAAAAATCATTATCAGGGTTATTTTGAGCAATTTTGAGATTATGATTATAAAGCACATTTCATCGATTTACAACATCTTCATCATGTGCATCTCAACGTTTTAGCATTCTTTAAATGAAGAAACTAGAGAAGATATACAAACATTTAAAATAACAAGAATAGATTAAAACCTTGTATATGGCTGACCACAATTAACTGGGATCCTTCTTAGAATGCTGGACAGGGGAGGGAAGTAGCTCTGCCTACTCACCCTAATAAGGTATCCACAGGGCCATAGGCAGAGCATGACGCCAGCGGAGGACAACTATGCTTAGGGCCCTATGACAGCTGTTTTTCTCCCTTATTTTTATTTTTATTTTTTTTTAAGTTTTTGTAATTTAAACTTAACATCGAAGTGAGTGGGCTGCACAGCGGCACAGGGGTTAGCGCTGTTGCCTCACAGCAAGATGGTCCTTGGTTCGCTTCCCAGTCAGAGCCTTTCTGTGTGGAGTTTGCCGAGCATAAATGGGTTCTCTCCAGGTACTCCGGCCTCCTCACACCACAAAAGACATGCTCGTTAGGATTAACTGGTGACTCTAAAATTGGCCATAGGTGTGAATGTGAGCAGACCTGTCTCTATATGTCAGCATTGTGATTGACTGGTGACCAGTCCAGGGCTCCAGCCCCCCCTTGACCCCCAGCCCTTTATGCTCCATGAACTGCCATAAGATGTCGCTAATCCTCCGCTGATGCAACCTTGTACTGCTCAGACAGTATAATCACTCACTCTCTCACTCAGGCAGACACATACAGACCCATGTGTAGGGCTGACCTCACGTTCAACAGGTTACATCTACAGCTTGATAAAAAAGAAAAAAAATATTTCTAATCAAATATGATGAAATTTTCAAAGTCATTTTAGCCAACACCACCACCACTGTGGAAGTAGGCAGTCTGGTAGTTGTTTTATGTTTGAGATTTCACTCAAGATTTTCATGGCTCACAGTGGGCCACAGACTGATCGCCTCCATGCCACTCTATATTGCTGCAGTAATTCATGCAAAAGAAGCTTTCTATATGATATATGAGTTTCCCTTTTTAAATTGATTTACTGAAAGAAAAGCTTTTAGATGATATCCTAATTTATTGAGATGCACCTGTACATTCATATATTATGCTAATATCATGCAAATGCTAATATTTAAGTATTTTAGCTCAAAATACAGGTCTGTGGATGTGCCTAGCTGTTCTTTTATGTCTTAAGATCTGCTTTTCTTAAAAAAGACCGTACCAAACAACATCATCTGTATAAAATGAACAGTCTAAAGATAATAGAACCATACAACTCCCTTCAAAAACCTGAATTTTCTCCATTGGCAAGAAAGTGCCCAATTACAGCATGTTTAAGTGGTCTTACACTGCCCTTGTATGCAGAATAAGACTAACTGATACAACTAAGGACAATGCTCTCATTTTTCTTACAACAGACCCAAAAAGTTGATCATTTTTACTCCCTGTCCTCTTTGTTTGACCAACCAGTTGCTCGGCACGTCTTCATCCTCTGTAAAGTGTTTCCTGTTTGTTGTAGGAGCTGGATCGGATCATCAACCAGATGGTACATGTCGCTGAGTATCTGGAGTGGGATTCGACAGAACTGAGACCGGTGAGTGAAAACGCTGCTGCAGTAAAGTCTGCAGAAAAACAGGAGGGAGAAAGGTAAACAGTCCCCTCTGTGCAGATTTAGTCTCTGTTTACTCTTCCTTTATACCAGCAGAAGCCTCAGTGACAGCAGGAGAAGGATTTAGGTTCCAAAAATGTAGAAAAACAACCACAAAAGTGCTTTAAACTGCTCTCTCAGCATGCTGACAAAGGCCGCACAACTCGTGAAATTATCAGCAGAATCAAACTGTTCCAAGACCCCTGGAAAGTGTTGGTGAAAGAAAGCACCAGAATCAGGTTTTGCTACAGAACTGCCAATCTTACTTCCAGGTGCTAGAAAAGTAGTTTGTTTGTAAAAAACTTTATTTTAAAACTTTATTGATAATGGATGTTTTTATATGTATAAGCATGCACCCCAATGTACTTGGAGACTGGTGAAATAAACAGAAATGTTCAACTCTTTAGATAAATAGACATGAAAAACTTTACAGCTCTTTAATATGCTAACAATATGATAAGAGACTGAGTAGAGGCAAACAGAATAACACAAACGCTGTGCATAATAACCGTGCATAATTAGAAAGGCTGCACAGTTGATTCAATGAAAACAAAAATGGAGCTTTTAAACTTTCATTTCACCATGATGTTGATGTCCCTTTCATCCAAAAATCCAACATAAAGGGGGATAATTCCACAGTGTCTCTTTGCCTTCTCCCTAACTCAGTAAGATAGCGATGCAGGCATTCTGACACAGAGTGCTTCCTCCCACTGGCATGCTGCTACGTGCCAACTTGCATACGGAAAAAGAAGGACAAACAGTGCAGACGCTTCAAGGAGCTTCTTTCTTTTCCTCTTTTTGTGGCCACAGAAGAGAATGGAATTTAGATTGTTGGATTATTTGGATTGTGACATTACATTACTCGTTACAACAAAAAGTAATCTAAGTACTCTAACAGATTACTTTGTAACATGTGACTCCTTACATTGCATGGTACTCCATTTACTCCATCTTCCGATACAATACAATACGATACATACCTTGCTATATAATATGATGTAACGTGATGATACAATAAAATATGATGTGACACATTATGATGTGATAAAGGGTGGAGAAATTAATCGAAATTCAGATAAAATCACAATATGCTGCAATCTTCAACTCACAGAAGATGCAATATTTCATGAACCTGAAATGGTAGTCAAAATAACAGGCTAATACTTATGTTTTGCTCAACATATGCAAACATTCAAGTGTCATTTTTTAAAAAATGATTCACCAAAAATCCCACTCTCCTTATTTTTGTATGTTTTTTTTTATCTTAATGAGAATGACGTAAAAATGATCACTCTGCAGAACAGCAATTTATATTGAATTTGTAATGTGAGTCAAAGCAGTCACAATTTTATTTTTAGATATTTTTTCAAAATTGTTCAGCCGTAGTTTAAAAGCAACCTTGGACAGATAATTGTATAACTCATATGTATATTGAATGAAAAACTCACTAGATATCTGCATGTCTGTTTCCTCAATTTTATTACGGTTTTTTTTTTTTTCTTTTTTTTTTTAAGATTTATTTTTGGCCTTTTCACCTTTATTGGATAGGACAGTGGATAGAGTCAGAAACAGGGAAGAGAGTGGGGAGAGACATGCAGGAAATAGTGCCACGGGCCGGATTCGAACCCAGGTCGTCTGTGTATATGGCACGCCTTAACCACTCGACTACCAGCGTGCTAGTATTTTGTATTTTTATTCTTATTCTTATTCTTACTTCTACTACCACTGCTGCTACTGCTGCTACTCTTATTGATTACTTATAAAAGCCATACTAATTTGGTTTCAGTTAGGTTTTGTTTTGTTGTGCAGCTTTATGTGTTTAATTAAAATTTTTAATTTTATTTATTTATTTGAAAAGGGACAGTTTACATAAATCAACATTCAAGCAAATGTAAATGTACCCAAGTTAGCTGGGAGGCTAATTTTCATCGGTAGTACCTTTGCCAGTTTCATCTCTTTCTTTGCCTGTTGTCTCATCTCAATCAGTTTTTTAGTCTCTTGTCTAATTTTATGTTTTATTAGTGAAAATAATCCTTAAATACTATCTTTCTCCTTAATTGCACAATATCTAAGAATGCAATTATCAGTACCAGTATTTACTGTAGCAATAATGCAGTCCTAGGATATGAAGATATGGAGAGAAGTTTAGAGGGAGAAAACTTTCAGGCATCCTCTATTTTGATGTCATTTGATATCATACATCCTGGACCCCTTATTTATATCAAAATACATTAAATTCATGCACAATTGATATACATCTGCTGTCACTGAACATATAAACAAATGATCTGTGTTGGAGGAAAAGATGTATGTGTTTACATCATGACACTAACACCTAGGCGTACATCTGTGTGACTGTAGATCCTGAAGGAGATGATGGAGGAGATCGACTTCGACAGAGATGGGACAGTCACACTGGAGGAGTGGATCAGAGGAGGCCTCACCACCATCCCTTTACTGGTCCTGCTGGGCATGGATACGGTACATAGCAGACCCTTTTGATCCTCCGAGCCTCTTTTTCTTTAAATGTCAAGCTCTGAGCACATTTAGCCTGTATTGTCTTTTAAAGTGGAGATGTTTGAGATCCTCCAAGTTAAAAATCTCTCCTTTTAGGTGCAACCATGCTGTCTTGTCATCATCTGACATTGTGTTTTTCTGATTATTAATTCAAAGTTGCAGGAAGGGAAGTAAAGAGGATCTTTGCATTTAAATGTTCTCTTACAAAGCAGAGCCCAAGTTTTTCTTCATCCTGTGCTGCATAAGTACGGATGATGCTGAGTTTTGTAGGACAGAAATGATCTTTGGTGTGCCAACCATGCGTAATGCTTCTAAATTAACATTTAAATATTTTCAAATCTCTGCAGTCTGAGACTCCATCATCTCAGTTTCTGAAGAGCTTCAGCCAAAAGAGCTTTTAATACCTCAAAGATTTATACTTAAATTTATGTTTGCAGAGCCACGCTAGGATTAAGGGTTTTATTATCTTGTGGTGTCCGTGTGGTAAAATATAAATAGCTGAGGTGAGACATCATGCTCTCTTAAGAAGCGAATTACAGAATAACGGAGCTTTATTAAGAGGAATGATGTAACCAAGACGTTATAATAAAATACAACATCCCATTTTATCTGTTTTTTTTTTTAAGCTTTTAAAGCCAAGAAGCCCAAGAGGTGGTGTATTAATTTTTACTGGAAAACAGAGAGACGCATTTAAGGTTTAATGTTCAAAAGTTTATTTCTGTAGGGCTGGACTAAGGAGAGCTCTTCATAAATTACAGCATTTATAGTGGTCCTAAACAGCGTGAGTGATATTTTTGAAGAGTTATTTCTCTTGCTTAATATACCTTACACTTGCAAGTCTCCGTCTAAATAATGCCACATAAAGAACACAGTTTGACTTTCTTTGCATTTCTAGCACCTGCTGGGGGACCAACCTCAGTATGTACTCATCCTGCAGTGCAACAAATCCAAAAAGCATGCAGTGTTCCTCATATGGTCCAGTTTTACTGCTAATAGTCTTTGGTTTATGTTTCCTCTTGATCTGAAGTTTAATCAGAGGTTTTGTTTAAACCCTGCTGCGTAAAAAAGTCAATATGCCAGCACAACACCACCTAAGATCTTAACCCCTGCAGCCTTATTTGCATTAGGCCTTCAGTGTAGTGGTGTGTTCATTGATTAGATCTACGAAAGGAGGATTTTAAGATGATATGATATGATTACATGAAATGCAGCATGGCTACATACTATATGCACTGAATGATGCTTTCATACGTCATACTGTATCACAAGCTGGTTGCAACAACACACTACATTTAAAATACTGTACAAGCCAACACTCAGGTTATTGGACATAAAAAAGTGACTTCTGAAACTCCTTTAGAGCACTTATCCTCAACCTGCAGCTCTCTTTTGTCAAAAGTTGTGGCTCTGATAACTTGCTTGGAAAGAATAATCCCAGAAAAACGTAACAAAAAAAGGAAATATTGCCATCAGAAATGATTTATTGCAGGTCACATCAATTCATTGCCCACACATACAGTTGAAACAGGCTTTAAGTGCAACATTTAACTGCCAACCTCTGTGCATGGAGAGAGAGCTGTAGCATCCAAGATAGAGAAAGAAAGAAAAGTCTGCTGGTGGTCTGTCTTTCCAGGAAATTCACCAAGGAAGTTTTCTGGTGCTGCTGGTGCTCATCATTTTCCCACAACCATCATGATATGCATTGTCTCCAAGAAGGATCGGACAGTGACTAATTACATTTACTCATATAACTGTAATTGAGTCATTTTTTTGTGAACTTTATGTAGTTTTTAAAATCATTTATTTTACTTTACTTAAGCATACTTTTTAGGAAAATATTGTGCATCCCTATTTTTAAGAAAGGATCAGTTACAGATAGAAATACAATCTAAATAGTTAAAGGAGGTCAACGCTTTCTGTCAGAAACTTTAACTTGGCCAGTTTTTGTTTTACAGGTGCCACATGGCATTCAGAAGCATATGAACTTATTCACCCCCTTGGGAGTTTTACTATTTTATTGATTGTATAAATCAATCATGTTAAATATAATTTGTTTTTTTTGATTAAAACAAATGACAAAAACCTCTTTAACACCAAAGTGAAAACAGATTTATACAAAGTAATGTAAATTAGATAGAAATATATAATGCAAATAAGTGACTGCATGAATATTCATCCCCTCTCAAGTCAGTATTTAGTAGAGTCGCCTGTGGCTGCAATCACAGCACTGAGTCTGTGTGGATAGGTCTGAATCAGGCTCAAACATCTGGACACCGTAGTTTTACTCCGTTCTTCGCAAAACTGCTCAAGCTCTGCCTGTGTGTTTCTGTGTTTTTCACAAAAGCGCCACCCAATGAAGTGGATGAGCATTGCAATTAAACAATGTGTAGCAGTGTATGGACAGCAGATTTAGGACTATAGATCTAGGATCCATATTTTTAGCTTGAGTTAGCACAACTTGATAGGCAGAGATCTCAGTTTCACTTGAAGTACCTTTTTTGTTATTAATGTTTTTCCTTTCATTTTATATCACTTTTTTATGCATGTTTAGTTATGTCAGCCTTATTTTTTCCATTAACATTATGACTGCCAGGTTGTCCAGAGCGACTTACATCTGGACAAAAGTGTCTACTAAATGACATTTTGGCATTGTAACATTGAAACAAGAATACTCAAAAGAAACTGCTGCTTTGATTAAAATTACTTCAGTAAAAGTGAAATTAGTCTGTATAACTACTCAAGTAAAAGTAAAAGGTAGTTCAGTATTGTCTACTGTGGGCTGTATAGAGTAGTCAACTGATCGACTAGTCTACTCTACTGATGCATGATAACTCTTTTAGCTTGAAGTCACACGAGTCACACATCACAAGATTAGGCCTTTACAATGCCTAATAAAGGTTAAATAATGGCAATAAAATAAAATAAAATAAAACAAAGAACACCAAGAAGATTTCAGGTAAGGCATAATGTGCCCCTGCCAAAATCTAGTTGTTTTGAATTCCTGTAAAGTTTGAAAAGGAAAGTACTAGAAAAATCTTGTACCTCCCACCCTGTCATCAAGCCTCCATGCACACAAACCACATGATATGATGATTAATGATCAAGTCAAACAGCTGATAGATGTTGGGGAAAAAAGAGTAAAACATACAAAAAGCAAAACTACAGAATGAGAATGGTGGAACCAACAAACCCATCATTTGTGCTCAAACAAAGTACAGTCTTTATTTGGTTAATTTGTGCAGTTGGTAGCACCACTTACTCTTACGACTTTGTCCCACTAGAAAGGTGATTGTTTTGCTTCGTCTCTCCTCTGTTGTCTCTGACAGAATGTACAGGAGGATGGCCAGCACGTTTGGCGTCTGAAGCACTTCAACAAACCAGCCTACTGTAACTACTGCCACACCATGCTGCTGGGAGTCCGTAAGCAGGGCCTCTGCTGTTCCAGTGAGTCTGTGTCTGTTTAAATCTCTTCTCTCTGTCTCTGTCAATACCTCTTTGTCTTCTCCTCCATCTTTATCTCTTCCTTCTCTCTGTTTTCTCTCTGAATCTGACTCCGATTGAAGTGCCTCTGAGTCGATTCTGTTTTTCAATTAAGAGTCCTTGCGGTCATCATTAAAAAAACATTAACAATGTTATCACGTTTAACTCCATTATTGATGAAATCCTACCAGGAAGCAGTTCTGTGAGCTCAGGTTATTGATACTGACTCACTTGCTGTCTGAATGATCCCTGATGTCGTCAACCTCTTATTTCCTGCTGTTTTGTTGCAGTTATAAAGAAGACACAGTTATGAGTGTCCCCTGTGTTTCTGCAGTTTTTTCTGATGTTGTTTTTGACCATTTTAACATCCTTTTTCTCTTCCATCACAGCGTGCAAGTACACGGTGCATGAACGGTGTGTTTCTAAAGACATCGCCGCCTGCATCAGCACCTACGCCAAGTCACGCAGACACACAAACGTAAGAGCAGACAATGCATGAAAGGCTCTATTCTGCACATGAAACGCAGTGCTGCATGATAACATGATGAAGGGTAATGAGTTCCTTCTGACTTTAACAGACCAGCAGAGATCACGAGACGGTCTCTGAGGCCAGGGAAGCTTTCTCCTCTGGTTAATATCCTCTGTTATTGAGCAGTGATGTGGTTTAGAAGTATTTCTACAATCACATGTTGATTCCTGCCCTACGGGGCTTTAATTCCCCTCCTTAACAAACTAAAAGCCATTAAGCATCACTTCTGTTTCTTTGAAGCTTCATTTATCAGTTTTTCTCCAGGAAAATGTGCTCAGACTCAAGTTTTAGTTGCCTGTTTTGCAATTTGGATCAAACTTTTGTGGATAGTTTCACCCCAGAAACATGATCCAAACCCTAACTGAGGTTTACTTTATCCTGCACTGCATAGATTCCAGCTGTCCTTAGGTGAGCATTGGTCTAGGGCTGAATGATTTGTTGTGATTATTCTGATTCATACTGCAAATTCAGTATGAGTTGATGTGATAAAGGGAAAAATCAGTTCAAGTTTGAACTTTTCTTTAGTTTCTTTAGTAGTTTTACATGAGCATTATCAGACAATGAATGACAATACTAATGTTTAAATACATGTTGAAGGGAAGAGCAGACATTCAGGCTATTATTTAAAAGACAGGCCTCGTTTTCTTTTCCTTCACAAGAAAAAACATAATTTTATTACATCAGTGTGGAAAATTCTCCTAACACAGGAAATGAATTGTTAAACCTAACGCCTACACTACACCTGTGTGCCTCATAAATATTAGCTGGAAACTACCCCCCATCCCTCCAAAACCTCTCTTACTTTAAGACCTAAATGCTGGAAGGTTTTAATAATCACGTTGAAACTTGTGCAGTCAAAAAATTATACTATTGCGATTAATCCCTGAATTTAGTAGTCAATCACAGTTAATTACATTTTTCATTCGTGTTCAGTGTGGAACTCTAAAGAAGTCAAAGAGGTGTATTTTATTGTTTTAACTTTCAAATTGATGATTTGAGAGTGCTGCACCGCTACACCGGTGTGATCTGAAACCATGACTTAGAACTAGGAGACAGTTTGAAAGTGCTTATTCTATCAAATACACCATTCAACACTGTTATACATGACTAAATATGCAGGAGTGCATGTACAAAATGACTCACTGAGGCAGTGTGTAATATTAGGCTAAAGGATTTTCCTTGCATGTTGTTCCTAGCTTTAGTTTTACTCTGTAATTTTTTTAGTCTTAATGGTACAAGCTAAGGCTCAGGCACATAAAGACAAACTATCCCTAACCTAAAGTGGGATTTAAAGAAAAAGATGAACAACAAAAGGAAGGGACAGGATTTCAGGGACATGTGGGGTAAGCTCACTTCCCCCACACCAGTCAGCTGGGCCTCCAGCTTTGTTTTCTTTTAAAGATGTTGCAGTAAACAGCAAGCCCAGGCATTGGTGGACTTCAGTTTTAGCTTGGTTGGGTTTTAACAAAATTAATGGGTAGTTTTTTTCAATTTATTCCTGCAAATCTGTGCCTTCTTGTCCCTTCTGCAGCAGTCATTCACCTGAGTCTTTATAGGTGACATGTCACCTGCCTGTTCTTTTGGATGGTGCACTTAGGACTGTCAGACAAACCAGTGATGTTTCAACACAGCTTAAACCTGTTGTTATTTCCCACATAAAAACCTGCATAATGCAATTTAGAATTTAGAAAATAAACTATCTCTCCTATCATTAAGCTGAGGGTATTTAGCTTCCTGTTTGGATAAAATGTTCTTTTTTTGTAAGAAAACAGGAACATAAGCTTCGCCACTAAAAAAATAACTTGCTATGGATTGAAAAGTAAAGTAAAGTGATGGTAAAAAGTTAAAATATTTGATATCACCGGGTACAGATGACTTCTGACTTGTCCATTGAGCTGTCTGTGAGATTTTTAAGTGAAATGAGACATTAAAGAGCAGTGGTGGATTTAATTTTCATCACTGTGAGAGCAGGAAGATCCTACACTGAGTAGTATCCAGCTGCAGCCCTGATACAGGAGGTTTACAATGGTAAGCCCAGAAGGACTAAGTAGCATGGGAAAAATAATGAGTGCATTAGTTTATTATATTGTGATTAACACAATGCAGGCTACCAGCCTTAGTTAAAACTGTACAACAGATTTTAAGTCAAAGTTATGAATAATTTAAAGTTGCCAAATGTCCCCAGTGTTTCTTCAGCTATTTTTAAAGGTAAGAATGCCTATAGAGAAAAACATATGTAGGTCAGAAAACATGCAAAATCAACATAGTGAAGAGTTAACCAGTCATTGACAATGCATACAGCATAAATTACACAAAATCTTTGTTGTTCTTTGGTTTGCTGTGTTGTCCTGCAGGCTATGCAGCATATCTGGATGGAGGGGAACTCTCCGACTAAATGCGACCGCTGTCACAGAAGCATCAAGTGCTACCAGGGCCTGACGGGACTGCACTGTGTGTGGTGTCAGATCACTGTAAGTCACTTTCTTATGGTTCTACATGCACCACAGGTTATAAAAATACTCCTTTACTCTTCTTAAGGTGGTATTTGACCGATTAGCCTTTTCTTTCTGTTTCCCAGAAGTCCACTCATCTAATTTGCACTATAATCACTTTTCTAGCTAAGCAAAATGCCTTTTTTAGTTTTTGCACAGCTTTGCTGAGCTTTAAGACTATGGGCTCCACATATGGCGAATTACTGTCCAGAAGACTTGCCAACCTTTACCACAAACATTACTGTTATCCAAACCTTGACCCTTAAATTTAACAGTTTAATGTAAATACCTTAAAGACCAATAAAACCTCTTTGACAGCTTGTGGCATCTTTAATCTGCTGTGCAAGATAATCAATTTAGCAAAAGCTTCCTTTTCCATGAGCTGCAAGCTACTAGCTGTTTTATGATCCAGATCTTTGGCACATTATGTAAACATTAAGCTAGACATTTCTGTGTTACTTAGTAAGTACTACTGCTTGGAGGAAAGCAATGAAAAAGGTTTAATATTTGACATTTTGCAACATAAATCTGTTCAAAACGACCATAAATGTTTTTATCTATCTTGTAATTAAACCCCAACTGTTAATTTTAAAGGTTTGTGAGACAAATATGTTTGAATAGCATTTGATGATGTGTTTTCTGCATTTTAATATGACCCACAAAACAACTGTAAATCCCCACAAAGTCTTTCAACCTGGTGTTTGCTTACTTTTAATAAATTATTTCATTTACTTGTTATATCCACTAGATGGCACCATTGACCTTTAGTTTATTCAGGGACAATCCTGCTGCTGAAATTCTCTCTGGTAGACGCAGTAGGTCAGTATTAAAATGTTCACCTCAGAGCTACAGACAGATGTCTTTTTAGATCGATCCTGTACATCTTTAAGTCCATTCATATACATCAGAATAAACGGCCTCAGAGCTGCAGCATTTCAACACATCAACATTTGATGCTCTGAATGTCACAGATGGAATCCACCCACTCTTCTTCTGTTTGTGCTTCTCCTCTGTAGCTCCATAATAAATGTGCATCCAACGTGAAGCCTGAGTGTGACGGAGGAGCCTTAAGGGACCACACTTTGCTGCCCTCGTACATCTGCCCCGTCGTCCTGGTGAGAAGCCTCCTCTCTGCTCCGTATACACAACACTGCACGTACAGTATGTACAACAGAGAGTCAGTTCACCTCAGCAGAAGGACGGAGGGTTTGTTGTTGCAGTGTTTCATCATCCTCACTACGTGCATGAGCTTGTATTGTGACTCTGTGCTACAGCAGGCCTCTGTTTCTACTTCTATGGAGGAGTTATCACTAATAATGATGCTAAAGTTCTGATTTATGACATGCCTGAAGGCATGATTACTACCAGGAATGTTTTTTATGGCTGCAGAAGGTTGAACTGGGTAGAATACACTTTATCACTGATAATAGTGATATTAACCCTTATTTATAGAACGCTTTTAGAACACTTCTGTTGCAAAGTGCTTACTCTGGAAAAGGCTGGCACATCACATAGGTGCAATTTAAAAACAAAGAAGAAGAAGAAGCTTATCAGCCATTGGTAAACGCCTCTTTCTTTTCTTTTTTTTTTTAATTGGAGTTATCTCAGTGTGACAAACATGGCATTATTGAAATAATGAACAGTCTGACAAATGCATTATTTCCTGAAAGGTGCAAAATAAATAAAATCAAATATAAATTAATACGTGCTTATGTACACATAAGCAAAAACTTACATATACTCACATATAAGTGTATATCCATACATACATATTCATAACATATAAAGGCATCTACATAGAAACCTAGGAACATAGGTGTAGTAACAAAGGCTAAGACAATACAGATAGTGTAATTTGATAAATGTGTGGATTTCTGTTTTATCATTAGAGTTTAACTTCCCTTTTTTAATATATGTTAGTTCCTCCATAGCAACACACGATGAAAGGTCCTTAATATATTGATACTAACATTTTTCCATTCCATAGCAGTTGCCCTTTAAGCTTGTAAGAGACATAAATATATTAAAGCACGTTGGGTCTTGTTAGGAGAAAAGCCCGTTGGGTAAATATCAAGAATGCACAACTTTGGCAAACCAGGGATCTTTAGATTTATTTTATTAATGAAAGCAAGAACCTCCTCCCAAAAACTTTTAACTATTCTGTATTCCCATAAGCAATGCAACAGTGTTCCATTCACACAACTGCATTTGAAGCATGTATCTGGCACATTGCGATTAAAGTGATTTAACTTTGATGGTGTTATATATGTTCTTAAAATCCAGTTATATTGTATCAGTTTGAAACGGGTATTAATTGTTGTGTCTGAGCCTTCAGACAAACTTTCGCCCATTCTTCATCTGAAATTTCCTCCTGAAAATCTACACTCCAGCATTGACGTTTATCCTCTGACGATTCAGGGGAGATGTCTACAATCATTTTGTAAAAAAAAAGACATTTGGTGACTTCCAAAAACATGCTTCAAAGTAAACTCTTCAAGCTTTAAAAGGGGAGGCTGAGTGAGTGAGTTATTTTGGGAAACAGAGATAAAATGTCTTAGTGGTAAAAACTTAAAGAAGTGCTGTGAGGGAATATTATATCTGTTTTGTAGCAAAGAAAATGACATTTAACTCTACATTGTTGAAGAGATCCATTATCTTACATCATCCTTTGCTTGCCCAGGACTTAAAACCAGGGTCCTTCCACCCAGGCAAAACTTGCTGTTGTCCCAGATAGGTGTAAAACCTGAGAGTGGGGGAGGTCCACCAAAGTATTTCTGGGCCTCATACCAAATGAGCATAGTGTTTTTAAGAGAGGCTTTTTTTGTTTGTTTGTTTGTTTACTTAACATTTTTTGATCTGCTGTGTACATGTAGCTGTTAACTGGTAAACCCTGGGCAGAGCAGGATTCAATCTTTACCCATGCTGGTGGATCTTTTTTTTTTTTTTTTGTTATGAAATAGCACATTGCTGCTCTTAACTGAGGTGCCCAATAGTACCAGTGCAGGTTGGGTAGGTTGGGTAGGTTTAAACCACCTCTATTATGGTAAACAAAGAAGGGTGAGACGGAGCCTAGGACGTCTGTTGTCCCAAAGAAAGTTTGTAAAAGCTTTCTTAAATCTTTGAAAAAATGAATCCAGAGGGGGCAATGGAATTGTCAGCAATTTTACAGAGTACATTCATTTTAGAAGTGTTGATGTGTCAAATTAAAGAAATTGGCATTAAAGTCCATCCATCTAAAGACTCTATTATAGATTCTACAACATGACTATAATTGGCTGGAACCAGGTCATTAACATAAGGTGTGATTATGATTCCCAAATAACTGAATCCTTTCCAAGTGATTAAAAAAGGATATGGTATACTGGGTTGTAACCTCTCTTGCTCATTTAAATAAAGTAAAGAAGATTTATATGTGTTTATTTTGTATCTCCAAAATTCTTAATGAGTTCTAAAAGAGGGGGCACCCTTGTAGCGTAGACGTAAATAAAGAAAAAGGTGTAGAAATAATGTTATTTGTGACTACTTCAGTTGGGTTCTTATGTATTGTTCTAATCCACTTGAGAAAGCCTTCACCAATTCCAAACCTCTTTAACACATCAAACAGACATCTCCATTCTATCAAAGCTTTCTCTGCGTCAAGAGAAAGCATTGCCATGTTTGGAAACCCTTTTATTTTTATGAAGAATGATTGTGAAAGTCTTGCCTTCCCTGAATAAAGCCATTTTGATCATGTCTAATCAAGGCAGGTACCACCTCTACTAGGCATCTTTCTAGAATCTTACATAAAATCTTACTGTCTGTGTTAATGAAATGGGTCTATACAATGCACAGTCAAAGGAAGACTTTTCTGGTTTTAATAATAGAGTAATTATAGCGTTTCTAAGAGATTATGGCGGGTCTTCCTTTTCATATGAATCTAGTAACATATCTAGAAGTGGCTGAATCAGTTTGTCTTTAAACTGCTTATAAAACTATTGGAAGACCGTCTGAACCAGCAGCTTTTCCTCCGGCCATACTAGAAATTGTATCTGACAACTCATTTGTATTTATAATTTGGTCTAATTTTTTTAAAGCATCATCTGGAACTAATGGATACTTTAATGAACTTAAAAAGATATCTTGTTGTTCTGGACTTTTATATTCTGATGTGTCAAGTTGTTCATAATACATTTTAAAAGCCTTGTTTATATCTAAGGGAACATTTATCATTTTCTTTTCTATTTTGATGGCATTAATAGCCCTTTCAGATTGTAGCTTTTTAATTCGCCAGGCCAAAATCTTACCTGCCTTTTCTCCTTGATCATAATAACTTTGTTTAAGTCTTGTTAAACTGGCAGCAATCTGGTTGCTTGAAAGTTCACTATACTGTGATTTGTGCACCATAAGCTCTGTTTGTAATTCAGGGGAATCTTGGGCTAAGATTTGATTTTGTAAATATTTAATTTTATATTCCAGGAGTATTCTCTGGCTGCTGGATTAGATGCCCTCCAAACCCCACACAAATTGAAATCTTGCATTAGTTGTAAGAAGGTTTTCCTTGTTTGAATGTGGGATGAATCTTTCCCTTTGGATCTGTCTTTAATTGGATCAAGAGCACAGTTAAAGTCTCCCCCAATAATATTTTGTCCCCGGAGGGTGGAAAGCATTAAGAATACATTTTTATAAAATAGCGGAGTGTCCTCGTTTGGACCATATTTATTGACAATATTTATAGTATCAGAGAGAATGGTACCATGAATAATAGCGTACCTGCCTCCTGGGTTGGTAATCGTTTTAACTTGAGTCAAGAGGATTGATTTATGTATATGAGTTAACACCTCTCTTGCATGAGAAGAATAGCATGATGCAATGACCTGGCCACACCATCTTTTCTGTACTGTATGAATGTCACTTTGCAATAAATGAGATTCCTGTAAGAGCAGGACTTTGGAATCTGAACACTTAACTCTATTTAAAACTTTCTTTCATTTGGATAACTTGTTTACATTGCAGTAAGTTATTTTAAATTCTGTTTTTGGGGCCATATACTTTTAAAAACCTTGTGAGATAAGCTCCCGGTCCCTCCTTAAGACTCCAGTCATGGAACTCACTGGTCCTTTGAAAAAATAAAAATGAAAATTACAAAATAAAAATTAAATGCCTACCAATAGCAATCCCTCTGGTTGGACGCTCTGCCTTACACAATGCCCTAATAATATCTAGACATCTTAGTCTGTAAGGTTCCTTCGTCTTTTTCAGTGTCAACATTATTAACTCAAACACATGAAAATGTACTTTTGTAGACATTCTTCTCAGTAGTGGTGTAAGTTAAAGGATTCTCCTCTGTAGATGTAGCAGAAGTAAACATCACTAAAGCTAGGTTCTGGCTCAGACTTTTCTGATCTTAGTGACTTAAATAGAGTGTCAGATGTTGTATAGGAGAAGTGACAAAAACTACAGTTTAAATGTCCATCTTTGTTTTTCTTTAGTTGTCACATGATGTAAACATCTTGTTTTGAGGAGCTGGAGAGTTAAAAAGCTCTGTGCTACAGCTTTGTAGCTAACTCCGTAGCAGCTACCATTTTAGTGGACAATGGTAATGGTAAAAATGACATTAACAACAACTATTTATATCGCATATTTGCTGTAACACAAGGTCTTTTTTAATGCTTATCTGGTGTTTAACTCTACATGGTTCCAGTATGCCCCTCCTGTATCCACAATAGTTTTTATCAATATGTTTTTATATCACTAAATTGGCACCAGTTGATTTGGGGGTTGCTAATTAAAAGCTTGAGCTCCATTTGACTGGATCAAAACAGAATAACAATGTAACAGGAAAACTGTCTGTGTGCTGAGAGAGACAACATTACTATTTTACTTCAATATTAATTTAATTTTGTGCATCCCAATAAATCCAGACTGTTGCAGTGTATCTATTGCAAATCTTTATAGTGTGAAAACAGCAAATTTCAGATATTGTGCAGCTCCAGGCTATTTGAATCCTATTTTTTTCACATAACTTCATCTGTTCTGTTTCTTTTAAATGTATTCACTCCTGCAGAGACTAAAATTTTGACACTAACATCCTTTTCCAACTAAATTGGATGACTGTTTTCTTGTTTTTCTCTACTGTGAAACTCTGAAACCCATCTGATACTGGCTGGAGAGAAAAATAAAGCGGATTTAAAACTTTTCCGCAACAGCTTGCAGACAGATTGGCTTGATGATTTGGCTTCACTATTAGCTGCTCCTTTCATATAATGTGTTGCAGCTTATTGCAAATCAGCTGTAATTGGAAGTGGTTCTGAAGTTAAGGCCTTCTGGGAGTCTCTGGTTAGAGGAGTCAAAGGATGTTCCAGACCAGATATTCTGCCTGGAAACGCCTCAGGACCTTTTAAACGTCACCTGAAGGTTTGTTAAGGTCATCTTGATCCTCCTGCTGTTAGATGGAGTTGGCTATTTCAGTGACACGCTGCCTTCGGCAGATTACCTCTAACAGTTCATGTCAGAACGGTGTCCACCACACACCTGCATCGATTTCACACTTATCCATGGTTCTGTTTCCAGTTTGTGGTCTGACATCTCGGTTTTTCTCACTGACAAGCTGATTTATCAGCATGTTATCCATAAAAGTAGAAGTGATTTTTAGTTAAATCAAGGCTTATGCACCTGCAGCAATTGCTGGTTTGTTGTTATTAACAGAAGGAAGTTGCACACACACAGACTTTATAAATCAAGATATATTTTTGTGCAGAGAAATCATCCATCTTTCTCCCTCCGTAGGACCGTCATTCTGTGGTTAAACGGGGTGAAGGGGAGTCTCCGCCCAGTACCAGCCCAGACGACATCAACCAGACCTTTAAATTCTCCCCTGGAGACGGACAAGCTCTGCAGGTAAACATTTATTTAGCAGTTTCTGTCCCATAGACTGGTGAAATGTCAACATAGCATCAGTGATTGAGTCTTTTCATCTCCTTTGGTTCTGCAGATCACTCCCCTCCCAGGGTCTCACCCCCTCCTGGTACTGGTCAACCCGAAGAGTGGAGGGAGACAGGGAGAGAGGTGAGTTCATGTCACCCACAGAAACTCTTTCCCTCTAAGGTTGTCATTTTTAAAGCTTTTATACTTTTAAATACTGAAATCTTTGTTGCTTATAACAAATAAATATCTTGTGTCAGCTGGAGGTCTGCAGGGGCCTATATTCTGCTTGCATATTTACTTAGTTATAGAAAAGGGACATCAAGAAGGCATTTCAGCAGTTTTCATGGTGATTGAAGACCCTGTCCAACACTTTACAAAGGAAAAAATGCTCCATAGTTGGGGATTCTGCTTGTTGCTCTGCTCTAAATCAAGTGGGTGTGAAATCATTTGACTAAAATATCAAACATGCAAAAATCCAGCTAACCAGTTGGGAGCAGCTGGTCAGGCTGTAGTCGGGCAGCTTAAAATCAAATCTAGTCTAAGTCTGCTGAAAATTGCATATATTGTACATCCAGCATTAGAGCAAAAGCATCCATGCTTTCTTCCTTTATAACAAGTACATTTTGGTTGCTTTCTCAAAACACTTCACCTATTTAGCTCAATGTCTCTGGATAACAAGCCTAGTTTCCTATGATAATGACTTGATACACCTGGAGACTGCCTTCCCACCCAAACATGTCTAAAAGGTCTACACAGCACTGTAGATGCACGTCCACCTAGAGCTTCCATTTCAGAACAGTTCCTTCTTTTAACATCATTCATGGTCTTTAAAGCTCATTTTATTTGCCTTTTCTTTCCTTCAGCAGATTGCTAATTTCCCTATTTTCTCTGTATTTATTATCAAATGTAGCCCTTCTGTATTAAAATTAGACCACTTACCTCAATAAGAGGCAATCAGTGTCTTTTTCACAACATTATGAAAGACTGAGCATAAATCATAAACCAGGAACAGTACCTACAACTTCTCCAGAAGTTACTGAGTGAATGCACTGAACCCGTCTGGTTTTCAGTCACATTGAATGAAATAGCTAAATTGCACTGTTATTAAAGCTATTTGTGCTTTTTAAAAAATGGCTGCATAACGAGTGAGTCCTGTCAGAGGGCAGCGTTATTTCTGCTCCTCCCTGCTGCTCTGAATGCAGTAATTTACACAGAAAAGACCTTTATACTGCCCGATAAGTTATTTTCATGGATAGTTCGCTCACAGCAGAAAGCACTCACCTTTTCTGCAATTGCCTTACCATAGCAACACTGTCTGAATTACCATTAGAAAGGAAATTATTTTTTAACGGGCATTAAGAGAACAAAGTGATCACTGTGATCAGGAAATCAGGGGCTGTTGTGCTGCTATTTTTGTCTGTGTGAAATTTTTCATATCAAATATAATAACGTGTTTATAGTGAGTGGCAGGAGTTGAATAAGCTTCTGTCTTGTATATTAAGGCTAAAGTTTTTAATTCCATCCATGTACTTTTATACACCTTATATGCACATTAACATCTCTCCCTCTATATTAAGTATATTCCTGTTTCATTTATTTGTTTTCATTTGACTTCATATATAATTCATTATATATTCACTATAGCTCATTATTACTGTGTAGTGTTTTATGGTTTAATTACTGTGCATTTCTTTTTCGTAGACTTTATTTGCTCTGACAACCAAGTACAGTCTTTCAATCCTGTGCAGATTTCTTGAACACATGACTGTGAATTTAAGAAGTCCATCAGAAGGCAACTGCTTTCTTTGAAAGCCCTTACCATGCTCTTTGTGCATATTTAAATCAAACTGATATTTGAGTCGGTTGTTCCATTAGCAAAGGCATTGTTGCAGTTGCACATGAGCTGTTGGACTGAATGAATATCATGAATATGTTTGTATTTATGCATTAGTGAAGTTTTTATGGTGTGTGTAGCTTGTATGAACTGGTGTTGCAAACTAAATTGCCCTGCAGGAATGAAAATGCAACGCAATCCTCTTTTTCTGTCTCCTGTAGAGTTCTGAGGAAGTTCAGGTACCTCTTAAACCCAAGGCAGGTGTACAGTTTGGATCAAGGAGGACCAATGGTGGGGTAAGTTCTGCATTTTGCACCTTATTTTTTTTACATCTGTAAATGAATAGAGCTCCAAGATTTCTGTCTCATGGCTCACAGGCCTCTTTAATGTATAATTTACATTTTTTTTTTATGTCTTTGAAAAAAAAATACTAGAGGCCATTTGTTTGACTTTTAAAGTATAATACTTACAACAGTGGTGTTTCACAAACAACCAGTTTTTCCTCACAAATCCTCAGTAGTTTGTTTGCAGGTCACGTCATGTAAAAGTTAAGATCTTCGGCATAAAGAAGTGTTGTCAAAATGCCAAAGGTCTGCTCTGTTCAACAATTCAACAATTGCAGGGGGGGGAATTTAGTTGGTTTTGAGTCCTGAGAGAAGTGATGTTTTAAGGCAAAAGGAGTTTAAAGACTCAGAGAAATGGTTCTCAGCTGACTGAGGCTCAGGATCCACAATCAACCTCTTTATTGAGAAAATGCGACTAAAATTTCTGATACTTTTCAACCTATCAGATTTAAGTTAGTCAGTTAAGGAAAACTACTATAGATTGTTTCATAGACTGTCTTTACATGGACTTAAATATCTGGATTATGAGTCCCATTTCTTATCATATTTGGTATAGTGCTGTGTTTATATGCACTCAGAGAAACCTGGTTAGTCATTCCAACAAAGTTCCAATTCTTGTGAACATGAGGCAATAATTATTATTATTACTCACTAAGACAGTTCAGCCAAGACTCCAAGAATTCAGTCACTAAAAAACAGACCTGGAAACAGCTTCAGAATCAAAAGTTTCATGTGAAAATGGGAGTATCTAAAGCTTTTATTTTGAAAAGAACACCAAAAGAGCTGTTGTATCTACATTTCAGGCTTGTGATGTTTTGATAGACTCAGCCGGATGCTTATGGAGGGCTGTTTATCCAACTTCAGCTCCCAGAGCTCTGAACTCTCCATAACCTGTAGCATGAGTGGACATCCTTTTCTCCAGAGTTAACTTTTCATTATTGGCTGAAAATCTGTTCAGTTCACCGTTCATCTAAGTATGAGTGTGTTTAGGCAAAACACAGCGGTCAGGTCTCACAGATCCACTGCAGACACCCGAGCCTGGTTGTCACTCGCTCTATCTGGGCAGCAGACAGGCTGTTCCTCCTCTACACATCCACAATATTTCAAAGTATCTGAAGTTAAAGGAACAGTTAAATCAAAGTCGCACCTGCACAGGTAGTCTGCAACTGTGAAAAAGTGGGATACGGTGTATACATGGCAAACAATCCTGTTTTCTCTGGGTAGCAAAACTGGGATACTGGTATATCTCTGTTTCACAAACCGGTAAATGGACCTGTTCACTGTAAGTATCATCATAAAATTTTTACATTCATTGAGTACAATCCCTGTACTTTACAAAAGTGATTTTTCCCCATTTAACTAATTTACCTGGCGTGGAGGCGATCAGTATCACAAATTACTCAGTTCTGCAGACCTCCTATAGCGTCATCTATCCAGATGAAAAGAGACAAGAGTCTAGAGGAGTCTAGTACAGAGCTAAAAGGTTAGCTTAGCCCCTTTTAACATATACAAAACTATTTATTTTGTCACAAACATGCTTTTAATTGAAACTGATTTGTTGTCAATCGACTAAACCTTGAGGGGTAAGAGACCGAGTGATGATGGGCAGTTCAGGAATGAGCCTGTTCTAAAAAAACGGCTCTTTAATATGAACAGGGGAAGCTAGCTCCTATCTGAGTGCCAGTTTCATTTCCTCCATCCTTTGTCATTGTTTAATCCACATTTAAAAAGCCAAACTGGTACCAAATGAAGAGCTGTTAGGGAGCCAAACAACCAGCTCCACTGAGTTGAGCCACATGACCTGGATCGCTAAAAAGAGGTGGATTTCCTTTCCCAAATGACAGCCTCTCAGAGTGATGCTAGATAGATGTCAACTGAGGAGACCCGGTTAAGATCAGAGTTTTATGAGCTAAACTGTGGCCAAACTGTACCGGACCAAACTAGACTGCTCTGTGGAAACAGAGCATACACGAATTTGTGTGGCACCACTTGTCCAGGCTTTATACAAAGACTTTTTTGCCTGAATATTTCACTACTTTCATGACACAAAAGTGCCTTCAGAATTAAGAATGTTTTTAGTTTTGCACTTTGAATCCATAGCATAGTAGTGAACAGCTAAAGCGTGGCCTTTTGGTCGTGTTTCTCTATGCAGAAATTACTACTTGGCCCCATTTAGAGTTCTCCGCTGCTGTGTGGCGTCATCTGCAAAGAACCTGTAAGACCAGTCCATCAAGCATATGCAGGCGAATGCATTGTAGCTCTAATGTGTCTTATTCCTGCAGAAGAAGCACAATTAAAAGTAGGCCTTAACATAGAAAATATATTCATCATAGCTTCAGCTTGACATATTGAAGATTGTGGCTCTGATTGAGCTGCCATATTGGTTGAGCTGAGGCATGAGTCTGGATTTTTAAAATCTAGTTCTGGCTTCACAAACCTTCTCCAGTAGGACAGGCTTGCACCGGCCTGTTAAGAATATCAAAGAGAAAATCTGCAAACTTCAGACAATCTCTCTGTGAATAAAAAACTGATGGACTGATCCAGTCAAAGAGATATTCTTATCAGAAATAGAAAATGCACGCTGATTTATTTGACTCTGGCTTTAAGCTGCAGCAGGAATTTGTCTCTCAGACTGAATCGAGCATCATGAATATAAAATTGAGTTTCTGTCAGAGCGGCTGTCCCATCCATGTCATACTAACCTGCTGTGGAGGTCGCTGAAGGGGAATGGGAGTGCTGCAGCACTGCCGTACGGTGCATTTGACCTCTTGACTCACACATACACACACGAGCATACGTCAGAGCAGAGCACGGCATGTACTCTGAAATGAATGCCACTTCGCCTTTTGTTCATCCAGGGAGGGAAAAGTGCCGTACGCAGCAAAGGGGCTGTAAATGCTTTACCTTGAAGGTGAAGCGCTCCCCTTTTACTTCCATTTATGTTCCTCTCTCTCTGTTACTCTCCCTCTCTGTGCCCTTGTCCGCTCATGTCTCTCGCTCTCTCTCTCAGTCACGACTAGGCAGAGCAGCTGCCCTCGAGAGCCCATTGTAGGAAAAGCGACCCGATGACGCACTCAGGTCTGAGGGGAGAAGCAGTAGATGATACATGCAGCGTCAAACACGAACACTGGAACTCTGATGTGATAGAGTACAATAAAAAAAGTCTCTGTGTTAAGATGTTCATTTTTAGTTTTATGTACAGGTACTTCAGTTTAACTGTAGAACAATTTAGAGTTAAAATCTCTAAATCAGAAAGTTTCTGCTTCAGGAAACCAGTCAGGTTAGGTTATATTAGACTTGGTGATAGCCAAGGGTGGAAGTGTGATGTGGATGGATGGGGTTGCCCTTCAATCTTTACATACATATAACCCAATTTCCAAAAATTTGGCACGCTGTCTGAAATGCAAATCAAAACAAAGTTAATGGACTGCTATTTCATGAAAAATGTTAGCTCAGTTTGAATTCAGTTTGAAACACATCTCAAAAAAGTAGGGACAGACATGTGTACCATTGTGTATCATCCCCTCTTCTTTTAACACTGGAAACATCTTGGAAGTGAGGAGACCAGTTGTTTGAGTTTTGGAAGAGGAATGTGGTCCCAGTCTTGTTTGATGTAGGATCCAAGCTGCTCAACAGTCCTGGGTCTTCTTTGTCTGGTTTTATGATGCACCAAATCTGATCAGGATCCCTCCTGGTCACCTTCCTGTGGAGGTCTGTGGAGGCGTCCAGCTCCTACACCAATGCAAGCAACTAAAAGTAAATTACAAGTCACTGCAACACAACCACATGTCAATAAATATAAATACACAAGTCAGAAGTCCAACAGACGCTAAATCGAAATGGGCTCATTAAAAGCTTGATAATTAAAAGATAACCTGCAAAAAAAAAAAAAAAAAAAAAAGAATAAATAAAGGATTAAAACATACATAGATATTTTTTTCCCTTACTTTTTCATATTTATTCACCTGTCCTTACACTATAATTGTCCATGTCTGTCAACAATAATTGCCCCCTTTAACACCAGGAATAGTTGACACACTCCATCTCCTGATTAAAGATATTGCATCAACTTGCATCTCTCTCTACGGCCAACCATGGCTGATGTTGAGGGCAGTTATTATTGACGGTTATTGTCTGTTAACTGACTATAATACATTGACTGTGATTGTGCACAGACAGGTAAATAAAGTTGAAAAGGTAAGTGAAACATTGTGTCTATGTGTTAATTTTTCATTCATTCATTTTTTTGGATTAAGGTGGTTATCATTTATCTTGCATTTAAATGAGTCCATTTAGATTAAGTGTCTCTTGGATTTCCATTGCAGGGTTATTTCTGTTTAAGCCTTTGAATTTGGCAATCAGTGACTTGTGTTTTTGTATTCAGCAACCTGTGGTTGTGTTGTAGCGACTTGCAGTTTTCTTTCACTTGTTTGTGCTGGTGTTTCAGCTGCTTGGATTCTGGTCATAGCTGATGGCATTTGTGTCTTCTGTTAATGCAAATCATTTTCTTGTTAGACCATATGTTTCATATGCAGCATATGTTGCTCTAAAACCTCCATCTACTTTTCAGCACTGATAGTTCCTTTCCAGATGTGTAAGCTGCCCACACCATAGGCACTAATGCAACCCCATACCATCCGAGATGCAGGCTTTAGAACTGTGCCAGGATAACAAGTTGGATGGTCCCTGTCCTCTTTAATCTACAGGACAATCTACAGGCATCTGTGGTTTCCAAAAAGAATTGCAAATTTCGATTCATCTGACCACAGAACAGTTTTCCAGTTTGCCTCTTTCCCTATTTAATGAGCTTCGGCCCAGAGAAGATGGTGGCTTTCTGGCAAACTGTGACAGAATGATTTTCAGACGTGTTCCTGAGCCCATGCAGTGATTTCAATTACAGAATCATGTCTGTTTTTAATGCAGTGGCGCCAAAGATCCCTAGCATCCATCTGTCCTTCAGCCTTGTCCCTTACTCACAAAGATTTCTCCAGATTCTCTGGATCTTTTTGATGATATTTTAAACTGTAGATGATGAGATGTTTAGAGTCAAAGTCAACATTTTTCTGAAATTGTTTCACAATTTTAAGACACGGTTTTCTCGCTGAATGGTGAACCTCTGCCCATATTTACTTCTTAAAGATTCCGCCTCTCTAAAATGCTCCTTTTTTCCAAGTCATGTTACTGATCTGTAGACAATAAACTTAATTAGTTGCAAAATGTTCCTCCTGCCCTGCTCTTTTGAGATGTGTTGCTGCCATCAAATTCAAAACGAGCTGACTTTTCAATGAAATAGCAAAACATCTCAGTTTCATCGTCTGATATATTGTTTATGTTCTATTATGAATAAAATATGGGTTTATGAGATGGGTTGAAAAGCATCGCATTCTGTTTATGTTTACATTTTGCAGCAGTCCAACTTTTTTGGAATTAGGGTGGCATTTAAAATAAAACACATAAATGATGTGTCAAATACTGTCATCATAGATCTGCAATAAAATCCGGTTACTAGAGTCCCAAAACTTTTAATGTTGAACATGAAAACATGTGATCTCTGTCATCTCCCAGGTTTCTAATGAGATGATGTAATCCAGTGAGCGCTGACAGAGGCAGAATGAACACATGTATGCTGATAAACATGATGTGAATGAAGCCCTGCTGTCCTTTGAGGGTTAACCTACACTCAGCTGAACTCTTCACCGTTACTATGCTCTCCTTAGCAACAGGCTCAGCAGCTCTGAGGTGATGCTGCTCACTCTGACTAATTTGTTTAGAGAAAGCTGCTCCTCCTCTTTACTTTCACTCACTAAAAACATCCATTTCAGCCCTCCTGTTAATGTGAACCTCCTCTCAGCTCAATGGTGATGTTTCTTCCCTGTTGACGTACATAAAGAATGGCCTCAAACAGTCAGAATTAGAAGGATTCTTTAATATTTTATGTTTTGGTCGGATGTGATACTCAGCTCCATGTAGAGGAAAAGCCCCCCTTCCCCAGATGATTGCATGTTCATGTAGTTACTTTCTACGTCCATTAGAGAGGGCTGTTGTGCACCATCCGGCCTGATCCAGAAATAAACCAACACCTACTTTCATCTGAGAAGAGAACTGAAAAGAGAGTATCATCAGAGCAGCATCTGAGTATAGACAGCCAGAATTTAGAGAGGAAAAGGTATTAAAGCTGCTGTTTCAGGTTCAGATAGATTTATTTAGTCAATCAATCCAACTGTTAATCCTCAGCCTATAGACATTGAAGCAACAGTTGAAAACATGTACATACTGTATACTCCATATCCTAACAATTAGCAAGCAACAGGCTGTAGACACTAGCACAGTTATGTTCAGGTAGTTTGTCAGCTGACATGGTTCGACATCTCCCCTTTGAATTCCTCTATATCATTCCTTCAAAACTTTTTTGGCCAACCTTGCTGTAACAATTAATGGCTCAGCAGCTGTAACACAAACAGATAAAAAGGAAAATGGAAGTCTTATTTTGAAAGGTTAGAAACACTAACAATAACTGAAAAGGAACGGATACAGTCATGCTGTTAATTTTGAAAATGATAATCTCTGTTTCACAACAGAAGTCGTGCTGCACACGTGAGCAAGATGCATGGTCCTATATGAGCTAATAAATCAGAAATTCAAAGCTGAAAGAGCAAAACTTGTTTGTGTAGTTTTTTCATCATGCATATTATGATACTCCACAGAGTTTATTCACTACTTTACTCTCATACTCACTTGCATGCACCTCTGCTCTCCCCTGTCTCACACAACCCCTCCTCCTCATCATGGAGCTGTATATTTACCAGATTCAGACCATCTAGTGTAGGGACTGCAGAGTCTTTGTGATTTTTGCAGCATCCTGATTGAGTTATTTCTTTAGGAAGTGATGTTTATTTGCAGATCCAGTTGATCATTTTTGCACTTAAGTTTGGTTTCCTCTTAATACTTTCACTTTCAAGCCTGGGCAAATTGGGGAGGGGCAGGGTGTAACTGGACCTTTAGGACACATGTTTGGGCCAGTAAACCATCACTGTCAAGCAAAAAGCCAGTGGGCCGGTGCTTAGCGGAAATAAATGAATGAATAAATCATACAGGCCCAAAAGTGTGTCAGCCCACCAGGAAAATCCCCGGTATGCCAGATTGCCAGTCCACCCCCACACACCATTAATCTTAGCAGTCATTGATCTCGCTATGTGATTGATCAATTGGTTTTCTGCTTCATCTCTGAATTGCTGTTGCTCCCAAACTCTTCCACTTTCTAATGGTATCACAGACATTTGACTGTGGAATATCTAGCAGGTTTGAAATTTCCCAAATCATCTCATGGCAAAGGTGGCATCCATCACATTACCACACTTGAGGTCACTGAGCTCTTTAGAATGATACATTTAGGATCACAGCTATTTGTAAATGGAGACTGCATGGCTAGGTGCTAAGAAAGCATTTTAATGCTGTGAAATTTCGCTGCTATTCAACTGCATTGATGAAAAATAAAGTAGTGATGGCCAGAAATTAAACAGCTTGTTGTTAGGTGTTTTCAATATGGTAAAGATGAAGGGGAAAAACATGTATACACGCAAGCAAGGAGAACTGCAAGACTGTTAGATGGGAAGATCAAACCGAAAATTTAATGTGACTAATGATCATACAAATATTAAACTTGCATTATTCCATTTAAAGATACATTATGCAGAATTTTTACATGGAAAAACTTTTTTTTTTTTTCAAAAATTACTATTCTTATATTGTTTTTTTTTTTTTTTTTAATTGAGGTCTTACAGTACCTCAAATATTTACTAAAGTTTGAAAGACAGAGAAATTCTTCATTTTGATAATTTTAATAGAACAAGTTTTTTATATGGTGAATGCCATAGATTGGGACTTGAATGACCTATAGGCACCTCTTTAACATGGAAACCCCCTATAGTCAGCGTTTCCAGTGAGTTAAGACCAGCACTGCTCAAAGCCACACCCCTCCGCAGCCTTCTCAATACTAGTTTGTGTTTTGAATGAAGACTCTGTTCAATAACAACGGCCCCTCACAAGGAGACAGAAAACCAACCATTCGTTTTCATTCATACACTTCTCATAATGAGGGAGAAATGAACTTTGAGAGGGACTTCCAGGTTGACGTGATACCAGAGCACATAAGCATTCTGGGGCTGCTTCCAGCACGAACACAGAAGTGCCTTTTTCAGTTGATTTCTCCCTCATTTTGAGAGCTTATGAATGAAAGCAGAACTTCTGTTCTTCTTTCTTGTTCAGTAAATGTACTTCATGAGATGTCGTTTTTACTGACAGGGTTGTCAAATTAAAATTGGAAGAAATGCTGGTCTATACTCATCATATAGTTATTGTTTTAGCTGAGAGTCCCCTGGTGGTGGAATTTTTACATATTGTACCTTTAAGAAATAAATCAACAAATAAACAAATAGATGTAAAAGAAAAACTTGTGTGGTTCATCTTAAAGCATAAAAGGTCTCCTTAAAGGGCCACTAAAAATGACTTTTGGGGGCTGACCTGAGCCCAGGGCCTCCAGTTGAAAAACCATAGAGAGTGTGGACCCCCACAGCCTGCAGGTGGGCAAGGTAGCACTTTTTTTTTTTGTTTTTTCTTTGTTTATCAATTAATTTTATGAATGATCAGTGAAATAGAGATTATTGGCCAAATGCCATTATTGGCCTCACTAATTGGCCAGGCTGATTATGGGTTCCCTACTTGTTTCCATCAATAACATGATAAAAGCTGCAAGATTTGTCACAAGAGTTCAGCAGAATTTTTTGGAGCAAAATGATCTCTGTGCTGTCTACATGTAGGGATTTTCTGCTTTTTTTTGTCATATTATGATTGAAAAAATTGTCTCATGCTACTTTTTTGACATCACTCCAGGCTTTGGGAAGTTTGATGATGAATTTCCTAAAACTTTAAAGCATTTTATAAATATTCAGTTTCAACAGTTGCTACATAAAACATGTGTTTGCCTGATGTAGATGCTGGGTGTGTATTTATTAGTTGGATCTTTTTTTGGGTGGTTTTATGTTTTTAACTGAAATCCCTCACAAGACAGTACATACATTTATCTTTCTATAATTATCCTTTAGTTTAATGACTGAACTCTCCTCTTCTTCTCATTGCAGCTTCATTTTCACAGCTTTAACACTGAAATACATTCACAGTCAAACCAATATTATGAGAGTTTTATTCCAGGCCAGGTGCTCTGTGTTTGGGGTCTGTCCTTCTCATGCAGCTGTCTCCTGATCAACACAGATGAAAGCTTCTGTCCACACCTTTGTCCCAACACATTAAAGGTCTCTTTGAAGGGCGCGCTCTCTGTGACCGCACTGTGACGACGGCAGCTTCCAGAGAGGGAGGGGAGTGAACACAGCTGGAGGGGACGCTCATTGATTAAACCCTCTCTTCTCCTGTCACTGTTTCACTTCATCTCATTAAATCATTTAGAGCTCAGGAAATCCCTCTCAGACTGTAATAACACAGAAATGATTGGATTTCTCACCTTAAATACACTTTGAGAAGCCTTGAACAGGAAAAGCCCAACTTTAGCTGTGTCAAACTTTTTCAGCTGTGTATGTCTGGTAAATCTAATCCATCTTCTGTCCCTTTCTAGGCTCAACTTTTTCCATGATGTCCCTAATTTCCGGGTGCTCGCCTGTGGAGGAGACGGTACAGTGGGCTGGATCCTCGACTGTATAGGTACACAGATTCTTCTTAATGTTGAACACATAACACCAAGCACAGAAGAACAAATAGGTAACATGTATTTTCATCCTTTTGTGTTTTCTCTGAGGTTTTAACTGTTTTTTCATCAGAACTGGACCAAGATTTCACATTATATGACTAAACAAAATAGATGAGTGGGAAATTTGTCTTCTTTTCAACTGAAAGTTGCAAATGCAAAGCAATGCAGGTCTGTTTCCAAATGTTTTGTCTAATAATCCTCTCGTACTTAATATTACTGCTTATGTATAATTTGTATCTTGCATAGCTCCAAGATCTGTAGATCTACCTAAACAAGAAATTTTCTGACTTTCAAGATCTGATGGCAGAAGAATTGTCCCAACAAATAGCTAACCAGTGCTCGGTTAAGATGACAGCACATTAAAACTCCACATTTCATATGAAAATTGAGTCATAATGTTAATTGTTCCATATAATGCCTTCTAAACTGATGATCTCAACTGTAACCTCCGCTAAAACAGTAAAATCCAGACATGGTTTCTTCGAATTAGTCAAGAAGAAAGACGAAAGCATCCACTGTGGATAGTTCAGTACGGTCCTCCTCTCATGGATGGCTCTTTCCTCAATGCTGCTGCTGATCAGCCAGGACGTCCCAAGCATGAACAGCCAACTATGGGGAAATAAGATGACTCTTGCCACCAGCCCAAAGTGTCCATGCTGTTCATTACATGATTCTGTGTTAAATCCAGTTCCACTTCATTGAGGAAATTGTCATAGGTAAATTTACCAAAAGATGTACCCAAATTTATCAAAGTCCACTACAGCCCTGCTTGGCCCAGGCATGTCCTCATCCCGACCGCTGCATCAATGTTCATGCCACTCAGCTGTCTAAAGTTCCCTTTGTTTTAGCTTCCTTATTACCTGCCACGATGGCTAACTCAGAATCCTTTCATACCTCTCATTTCCTTGCATAGTTTCCAGTAGCTTTAAACTCCCTTGGAGAAAGGCTCTGTCTGAAGTCATCAATGTTGATGACATGAATATTCACCGCCTAAATTAGCCATGTGCTATCTTGTGTAGATAAACAATCACACCACTAAACAGGAGGTAGGTTGTAGTAAAATTACTTTGAGTTTATTTTAATTAATTCTTGCAACATTTCTTCTAGTTTATACAATATATATTGCATAATTTTTCACTATTTGCTTATTTGGGGGGCATTAAAGATCTTAAGGGGATAGTTGGGCTCTGTCTGCTATGAGGCTGTAAAAATTAAATTTATATTAAAATACACAAGATGTCACAAAATGTAAAGTTTATACATTGATCACTTGGTCAAAACAAGTATGCAGGCCTATTCTGTTGGGATTTCATCAAAGAAAGCAGTTAATATTGACATTAAATCTTCTGTGTGGGTCCTGGGGTGGCCTAGCTTTTCTTAGATACAAGTAGGCGGGGCTAAAACTAGATAAATGAATTATGTAGATATTATAGGTCTTGAAAGTGCATTTCGTGTTCCAGATTTTGCTCAAAACTCTTCATTGAAAACATCCGTCACATTTCATTCAGTACGTTTAAGTGCAGTTAGAAAAAAATGGAGTTGAAACTGGACTGTTAAAACCCATATAAAACATAATTGTGACTGAACTTGTTTTGTGAGGTTTGACTAACACATTAAAATAGTGTTGTTGGAGATCAGTTTAACCTAGCTTATATACACCTCAGTTGGGCTCAAATCGGACTAGGCGTTAAGATCCTGATGCCATGAAAGCACATGTGGGCTGGTTGTATGATTGTATGTATGGCACAATCATGAAATGAAAAAACTTTCAACCATTTAATTCACCTTGCTAAAAAATTGTCCACATTACTACTTTTTTCTCTCTAAAAGCCTATGTTTCTTTTGGCAATTAGGCTTTATTTTGAGCCATCTAAGTTCCAATCTGTGCTGAATTAGGCATTTGACTTGCAGTAACAATGTACTTTAACCAATAAGAACAACAGATGTCGAAAAATTAAGGTTAGAGTTCTGAAAAAGCTCCAAGGGCAAACTATCGCTCAGCATAGTTGACGCTTAGTGTACCTCAGTGGAGCGTGGTTATCTCTCCTCCCCACTCACATTTCTCCAAGCTCAATCTACTTGAGAACGGATTTATTAGCACATCATGAAATGGCACATGCAGTTTACAAGACACATAGTCTCACAGAGTCAGTAAAATGGACAAATACACATTAACTTTACTCATTTTGTGCCTTATGTTGAGTCAGATACAACTAACACCATTTGGTTGTTTAAAAGTTTTTCATATTGGTTATGCATTACATGCATGTTTCACACCTGTGCACAGACTTTGCTTCACTTGTGCCCAAGCCTACCTTTTCCATATCCTCCAGAGGTCTGAACTTCTGTTTAGAAAGCATTTATGGTTTCTCCCACTTACTGGGGATAATTATGACCTGATAAATATAAAACCTGAGCCTTGTCTTTGAACAAGAATTAGTCTTTGCCTGTTTCTGCAGAAAATATAGCACTGGATCATCACTGGAATCGTTCCTTTCAAAAATCCACACAAATTCCCTTAAATGCCAAAGAAATTTCCTAAAATTCTTAAACATATTTTTAAAGTATCTCATAAAAGTTGTCCAGTTTTTATTTTTAAATGGTTCCAAATGTTTCAGTGAAACTTTATCATGAAGCCAAATCATTCTAATCTAATTTGTAGAGTTTCCAGCAAATTTCCCCTAAAACTTCTAATCAGAATTATAAGAAAATGCAAATACATCCCCCAAAATCCAATGAACATTTCCACAAACATAAAAAAAATCCATGAAATTTCCATGAAAATTCTTCAAAACTTCAAACAACATGCCCACCACAAATTCCCAATCATACTTCCAGAAATTTACAAATACATTTTCTTTAAATTTACATTAAAATACCTTAAAATTTCAAAGTTGATTTCACCAACAATTTAAAAATTCAATTCTCAAAAATTACAAACACATTTACCAAATTTTAATGAAAATCCTGAAGATTTCCAAACATAATTTCACCGAACAAAGAAACAAATTTCCCCAAAATTTACTCAGATCCCCATGAAAACTCAAAGAAATTTTAAAACTAATTTCCCCCAAAACTTCCAATGAAACTCGCCAAAATATGCAAATATAACCTCCAAATTTCCTTGAAAAAATAGATAATTTCCAAGCTAATTCTCTTAAATATCCAAACATATTTCCTTAAATTTCTATGAAATTCCTGGAAATTTATAGCAAATTTACCCAACATTTCAAGCAAATTATTTAAGTAAATAAATTCAATAAAGATTTTGGAAATTCTATCTAAAAATTCTAATAGCAGAAATTGTAACTGTGTTTTGGGAAATTCTACATGTAATGCCTTCAAATGAACATGCACATGCAGGTTCTTAGGAGGATTTAAGAGCCATAGAGTGTGTTGTGCCTGAGCATGGTGCGGTGCACTTACACAGGTTAAACAAATCCTTAAGGCTCAAGCATGCTTGGGCACAGTGTGTCACACCTAGCGTGAGTGCATCCTAATTGCCTTTTTTGTGAATATCTGGTGGGAAATATTTCAAAGATTGTTCATCTCACTACATTAAAGGTTGTTCTGTTTTTTATTGTAGATAAAGCAAACTTTGCCAAGCACCCTCCAGTGGCCATCCTCCCGCTGGGTACAGGGAATGACCTCGCTCGCTGCTTACGCTGGGGAGGAGGTGAGACATCTACTCTTTTAGCTTTATTTGGGTTTAAAAACCTTTATTGTGCATTTACTGTTTCATATGTGTTAATGATTGCACCGAACCAAACCTCAGCAGCTCAGGCTGACAAAATTAGAACATTTTAAGATGGTATTGTTTGATTACCCTCATTATTTGTGCTTTGTTCCCCATAATTGATTAAAAATGATCTGGAGCTTTTTAAAGGAAATGGGTGAATATGTGGAAACCCAACATAACGCGGATCACAGTTTTAGATTCCCAGTTCTCCTTCAGGTATTTTAAGAGCAATAGAAATATGTTACATTACTTGCAGAGATTCAGTTCGTTTTATAGAGCTTATAATTGGTAGATACACCCTGACAGTGTTCATCGTTGGACTGAAAGAATGAGAGCAGGCTCTCAGTTGTAGACTAGATTGCAGAGAGCGAGCATTTGTCTGCAAGTTATTAAGAATTGAAAAATGGGAATCTGAAAGAGGGAGCTCTTATGTGTCAAATTAAGATCCGTTAATATGCAGAGTGCTTGTGCTGACAGTCCTCTGCCAACCGTTGATTTGTTCCTCTGCTTTATGCCAGTAATTAGAGGGGCTGGTTATCACTGCTGGATTGTTGCTGCTTGGAGGACCTGCAGAGCACTTAGACAGGCTTATGAATGATATTTGGTCAATAAGCTGCCTGGTCCAAAGGGGCTGTGGGACTCCATTAGATCAACTTTTGGAGAAATAAACACTGAAGTCTATGCAACTACTGAGCCTGATTAATATTTCTCTCAGAAGACAATCTAAGTGAGGATTATCTGTGCAGAGGTGAGCAGACTGTTTGAAACATGTTAGCTGTGAGGCTAATGGGACTGCAATACAGATGGACTGATAAATAACTAACCTTGCAAAGCAGATGGATATGCCCATTTCCTTGTTTCTCACCGGCATATCTATCTTGAAAAGCTCCCGTCTGAACCATTTGGGCCCAGTTAGAAAGTAACAGGACCAATCAGCAACGAGGGGCAGTACTTTCAGGCGCAGCCCGAGTCGTGACATAAGCAAGCAGCAAGAAGCCGGTGCCATTATAGCAGAGGACATTAGCGTGGATCCTGCTAAAGCGCCAGTTTAATCAGAACTTGGTGACATTTCTTCGTTAAAAGAAGAACAAAGAACAGCAGTGAGTTGTTTTCTCTTTAAAAATGACAAAAGTCGTGTACTGACATGTCTACAGTTGCTATGGTTCGTGTTATTCCTCGGTAGCTGCACACACACACCTCGGTTGCTGCTATGTCGCATGTGTTGTTGCTCTGATTGGCCCGTAAAGATGTGACAGACAGAGCATTCATCCAGTCACACTCCAAGTTTTTTTTCAAATCCTCTGCCCTTTCCCAAATGCTTAGTATTGAAGGTTTTCCAGATGGATGTGTGAAACACATCCACCTGGCATGTCAGGTTAATAAATAACAGGACAGATGACAAAATATATGAAATTAAGTTCACATTTTCTATGGATGGATGGATGCATGGATGAATGCATGGATGGATGGATGCATGGATGGATGGATGGATGATGGATGGATGGATGCATGGATGAATGGATGGATGGACAGACAGACACATGGACGGAAGGATGGACAGTTGGATCATAGATAAAATAAAATAAACCAATTACTAGATGTATTGTTATAAGGGTTTTCTGAAAATGATATCTTTAATGAGCTCCATCTAAAGTGTTAGCATTCTAGCCTGCTAAACTCAGAGGAGTTACATAAGTCATTAACATCAGCATGTTGACATTATTAGAACATTACAGAGTTATTCTCATGCGCTAGATGTTCCTCTGTGCCAAAGAGGCAGTAGTACAACCGCAGACTTATTAGACAGCCCAAAATAGACTTCATTAGTTTACAGCTGTAGTGAAAGCTTGTCTGAACTTTTATTTCTGTGTATTTTAATCAGAAGGGCTCATCAGTACATTTGTCTGTGTTTGCACACACGATAATGAGGGATCTGATGAGGAAGAAACAATTGTTTTTAATTGAGGAGGAAATTGTTCCTTCTCAAACTGCCATTACATCACTGTAGTACCGATTCTTCATACATGCACGCTCACATTTCACACGTGACGCTCCTCTTGTGATGGCGCTTATTAAAGCCTCACGCCCTCATGACACCTCAGAACACACTTCCACCTCTGATTGCCATTAAGACGCCTGACTGTCAGCAGTGGAGTAAAACCAGAGAGCTCCCAGGGGTGCTGTGAGGCAGGTTTGGAGGAGGTGAGGGTGGTGGTGTCTGTGAAGTGGCAGCCTAATCAGTGCCATTGTGTTTCATATTCTCTACCATATAATCCACCATTACAGCAGTTATATTTAAGCCTTTGAATAAGGACTGAGAGAAATATAAATCAGGGAAGGTATACTCAGGAGTTGCTGGACATAATTCATTGAATATAACCTTTATTTTAAACTTTAATGTAATGTGGTTACCATGGCAATTTGTTGCAACCATGAAACAGGAAGTAATATTTTCAGGGGCTAAAAATACTTGTAGAATTATCACACTAGGTAGAAAAAAATTCCTTTGGCAAAAGGAGATGACTTGTATTGGTTTTGTAATAGGGCATGGCTTATTGGCTCAGTGGCGCCCCCTACAATATTTCAAAAAATCAGCCCAAGACATAAGAGGCACATTTCCTGTGATTTGAGCTGTAAGCTTTCATGTATTTTAACCCCCTTCACCTTCATTTATGGCTTTTCCCTGCAGGTTACGAAGGCGGCAGTTTGCTGAAGTTCCTCCGGGACATTGAGCACAGCACAGAGGTCGTTCTGGACCGCTGGAACATCGACATTATCCCCGATGACAAGGAGGAGAAGGGGGACCCTGTCCCTTACAGCATCGTCAACAACTACTTCTCCATTGGAGTGGTAAGATTTTAACTCATATATTTACTATGCCCATAAAATGTCCTTCTTAATATACCTTAAAAAGTATTTGAAGCACATCCCATCTTACTAATCAGGCATTTTAACCACAAAACTGCCATATTGTAAATTTAAAAAATAGGCATTGACTGAATATTGGACCTGTCAGACTAAACTGTCTACAACCAGACGCCGTTTTTTTTTTTTTTTTTTTTTATAATCTAAAATATAATTTCCCTCTGATTTTGAGCATCTGTTGGGCCTGTTTTAGCACCAAATTTGTCCCCATTCAGACCCAATCTAATGAAAATTTTACAAACAAGCCAAAGATCAAATCAGACCGGCCTGTTCCTCTTCAATTTAAGAAGAACTGTAACTAAATGGTTGTAAAACTTGACAGAGATGGTCTTTGATGCTGAAAACCAAAAACTTTTTGGACTTTTGATGCCTCAAGGCTCTCAAAGTGGAACAAAAGAGCAAGAAGAAGTTAAACCATTGAGAGTTTTGGCTGAAAAACTCCAAGTATAACTGCCATGTTCACAACAGACAAACATGAATTGACCTGAAGAAATGAGTTTTAAAAAGTGAAAACTTATTTTATGTCAACTCAAAGAGAGGGAAGGTTTGTGAATACTGGGTCTTTATTGACAAATTCAACATTAAAGCAGAACCTGTGCTTTTGGATCTGGATTTTTCAGTATGGGAGGCATTGTATTTCCTTTTGTTGTACATCTGTAGTATTGATCAATCATGTATCAGCAGGCTGAGGCGTATGCAAGAGAAACAGTCTGTGGGCATGTATACAGATCAGCCATTCAGTAGAATAAGGTACACTATTATTGTATTTTGGCTCTTTTTTCACTTAGCAGTGCTTTAGGTGTCTGAAAAGGTAAAAGTTTTGAAAATGGGTACAAGAGAGCATTTTGCACATGCTCATTGTGCCTCTAGTCAGTATCCATATGTAAGTAGGTAAGCTTAAACAACAACGGTGAGCAGGCGACTTCTGTTTGAGCTGCTTACTTCCTCTTGAAATCTACTCAAGCTGTTCTTTAGAGTCATTTGGAGTGGAAACCCCAAATTCGTCATCTGTCCACACAGACATTTGTGTGTTAGCCATTTTTATATGCATATGTGAGAGGTTTAACGTCACATCCAGTTAAATGCAAAACACCCATAACCTTGCAAAGCAGATGGAGACGCCCGTTTCCATGTTTCTCACTGGTGAATCCATCTTGCAGAGTTCACATCTGAACTGTTTGGGCCCAGTTAGAACGTGACAGGACCAATCAGCTTCGAGGGGCAGTACTTTCGGACGCAGCAGAGTCGTGCATAAGAAAGCAGCAGCAAGAGGCCGGTGCAATTATGGCTGGAGACATTAGCTGCTAAAGCCACAGTTTTATCAGAACTTGATGACATTTCTTTGTTGAAAGAAGAACAGAGAACAGAAGTGAGTTGTTTTCCTTTCAAAAATGACAAAAGTCATGCACTGACATGTCTACAGTCGCCATGGTTCGGGTTATGCAGTTCTCCATGGAGTTTACTCCTTCGGTAGGGGCGCACCCCAGTAGTTGCTTTGTCACGTGTTTTGTTGCTCTGATTGGCCCAAAAAGATGTGACAAACCTTCATCCAATCACCTTCCCAATTTTTCAAAGGCTCTGCCCTTTCCCAAAAGCTGTCTATGAGTGATTTATCAGATGGGTGTGTGAAACAAATCCATCTGGTGTGCCAGGTTAAAAAACCCAGGAAACAGTCTAAATCGATCAATATTTATTAGGGGTGTTTTTGTATTTGTCCTGAACCGGTAAAGGACTTGATGCATGTAGTCACATAACAAATATGCCTAAACCTGTTTAGAAAAGTAAACAAAAGCAAACAAATGGGACAAGTAACCACCAATTTGATTGGCAGTAATACTCTTAAGTGTTTACTAACTGCTAACTAACAACTAACAAAGAAGAGGGAGATGCAGGCAAAGCAAAAACCTGAAGAAGAAAAGTTAGCTCCTGCTGAAAGAGAAGCAGAGACTTGCCAGGTTCTTCCTTCTCTCCTCTTCTCTGTGCTGCTTTTAAAAAGCCTCAGGATGGGAAAGAGTTAAAGACATTACTGATGTTAATTCATTTAAAGATGGTGAAGACATCACGCTTTGCTCACACTCCATTGTGACGTCCAGCCCTGTGTTTATGTGAGCTAGTCTGAAGTCCTTCACTGACATACAAGAGTCAGGATTTACCAGTAAACGCTGCACCGGCTTTTCACCAACAACAGTGTCTGTTGCTGGGTTTCCATTACAGTTTATCGCATAATGAAAGCGATACTTCTTAAATTTTGACTAAGTACAATAGCATTTTGAATGTGTTTCCATTGAAGGGAGTTTTGGGCATGAGCCTCACAATTCTTGTAAAATCTCACCTCGCGAGACTCCACTGCAAGGAATCTGGATGTTCAAAACCTGTTGCATGTTGGTATGGTTATGATTGCGTCTACAGCGGTTGCCTTGATGATTTTGAACAAAAGGCAAAGGCAGCAGATGATAGTTTAGAGGCAAAATCCATATGTATGACAAAAACCAAACATAAGGGTATAGTTTGATGTTAAGAAAAGTCTCGTCTCCTCTTTTGTCCACATGTAACGCCCCATGTTGTCTTGGAGTGAACTGGTCATGAGACACCTTAAGATATGTCCTGTGACATATAATTTTTGTTTTCATTTTTATTTTTTCTCATTTTTTGTTTTCCTTTTTTTTGTCTCACATTTAATCATCACAGGCTGCACCATCTGTCACTGATAGTTCTACATAACACAAGATAGCACAAAGTATAAGCTGCATTTTTCATTTAAAAATGATAATAATGAGAGACGGAAATCTAGAATTATAAATCTGGGACATTATGTTCCTTTTTTATCGATAAACCAATTCTGTACTAAGCTGTGACCCTGAAACTGAGGTGGGACCAGAACTGTGACCCCTAAGCAGTGCTAGCACCGTCAGTCTTTAACATCCACATCCCTGAGCTGAATGTCGTCACGCAATGCTTCTGTATGCCAGCGTATGTGAGTATAACCTTACAGCCTCAGGAAAACTTTATCCCCATTTTTAGATCAAAATAGTTCTAAACTGCTCTGTTCCTACAAGGTGCTATCTGTGCTATGAGTTCACAGTTGTTTACATTACTGGCTAAAGAGCATTGTTGCAGCCAGGCAATAACCATTAATTACAGCTAAAGTAGCTACAAGAGGAGGGCAGCTGCATTACAATTAAGACTGAGCAGGATACAAAAATCAATATCCCTGATTTCAATGATATCATTCATTTTCATCAAAAATGTCAGGAATTAGGTGGTCCCACAATTAATTTTGGTTCCAGCTACAGAGAGACCTGATGTTTAATTGTTAAGCCGGCAAACATATTTAGCGCACATTTGCTTGTGTTGTTTCATTACAAAGTCATGCTGCCTACTACTGGCCTGGCATACTAACTACAGTTTTTCCAGTCATTTTTCTAGATCCATGTTTATGGTGCTTGTTGTCAAAATTCTGTTGACTAAAAGCAGAAATGACTGATTTAACCTCTATTTAGCAAAAATTGGTTTTCTGTTTTTGACGACAGGAAAGACAGTCTCGATATTTCAGCAGACTTAAGACCTGTTCATGTAAGGATGTACATGAAAATCTAAGGAAAATCAGCTCATTTTTTGGGCTTTTACTGGTGAAGTAAGCCAAAAAAGACACCTCTGTAACTTTTATTCTACTGTCAGGCTGAGACTTAGCAGAAATAAACAGGAGCAACTCTGGGAGATATGATGGAGAAAAAATTAATGTTGATGTCACACAGAATAGGAGGTCATTTAAAAAAACGACAGAAAAACTGTCTGGATTTCTGCAACATGTAGTGGAGACAACAACAGGCAGTTCAGAGAGATAGCTGAGCTAACTTTGTGATCTCAGTAATATGAGGGAGAGTTGATAAGGAAAAGGTGTAATAATTGAGTAAAATAATCAGAGCTATCTGGCTTTTTTGTTTTGATTAATGGATAAATGTCTCAGATAAAATCCTTCCCCTCATCCATCTGATTGTAACTCCTTCCTGTTGTAACAATGACAGTATGGTGACAAAGATTATCCCGTCTTTGTGGACTGGAGCAATTAGCAGATTCATCAGTGAGTTTCTGCTCCCTCTCGGGCCGGTTTTTGTCTTTTAATTGGAGGAGAGAAACATGCTGCCAGGTTTCTAGTTGCTTGGCAACCTGTTTATCTGGTCCTGATGGAGATGGTCGTTTGAAGGCTCAGGGACATTTACACAGAGGTGACAAACAAGGCTGCTGTGAAGCTGTCTCTCTGCTCCTCTGCTTGTTTAGCTTCATTGTGGTCAGATAGATGCTGTATCCCCATCACAGGTCACTGAAATGACTGGATTTAGTTTAATGATGAGAAATATCAGAGCTTTAATATTCCTGTTTTTATGTTTAGACACACAAGATTAACACAAACAATATAACTGTTTAACTACAAAACTGTTTTCTGCAATATTGCATTATTTGATTGATTTTTCAGCCCTACTTGTTTGTTAACTTGTGATTTAAACTTAGTTAAAAATATATACTGTAAAACAGGGGTGTGAATGTCTCTGTATATGAAGAAGCAATTTTCAATTCAAATACATTGAAATGGGGATCACCTGAGCGCAGTGAATGTGTCTCAGTGATTGTAGAATAAAGACACCTGTGTCTGGAACGTCCAGTCACTGGTTCATCAGTATTCCTGGCTACCATTACACCATGAGGACAAAGGAACACTCCAACTCAGAAAAAGAGGTTATTGAAAATTATAAGTCCAAGGGAATGGATACAAAAACATTTGCAAGGCAGTGAATATCTCTCAGAGTTCAGTTAAATGCATCAAGAAATAGAAGGAATATGGCACATGTGGAAATCTGCCTTGATCAGGCTGTCCTCACAAACTGAGTGAGCATCAGACAAGATGCCAAACACTGCACATCAACTCAAACACAACATCCCCTCTGTGGTGGCAGCATCATGCTGTGGGGATGCTTCTCAGCAGCTGGCACATGAGTGTGACTGAGACCTACGACACAGACTCAGTGCTGTGATTGCAGCCATAGGTGACTAGATTTTTATTTCATTGACATTACTTTGTAGAAATCTGTTTTCACTTGACATTAAAGAGGGATTCTTTTGTTTTTTGTCAAACAAGCCAAATTACACTGATCATAACTGACTTATAAAATCAATGAAAGGGTAAAACATCCCAAAAGGTTGAAAACTTTTACTGGCACTGTACATCCATGCACACAAATAGTAACTTTGTGTATTATTTTTCAAGACAAAAATATCACCCTTTCAACATATTTTTTGTCACTAAATGTACCCAGAGCATGTGCACATAGCCAGATCAAGATTTTACCATCACCAAAAGTACCACCTTTGCCCTCCAGGGGCACCAAAATCCAAACAAATAAAAGCCCTCGTAGCTGTTTCAAAGTAATCAAAATCTCATTATCTTTGTGTCTTACAAGTTCCTTATAATTGCTTTATCCTCCTTTTTATGGTTCAATTATTCAGTCCTTCTCTTGTGTTGGAGCACATTAACACCACCACAGAAAACCTGTAATTACAAACACAGTGAACATTTCAGCGCAGCAGAGGAAACCAGACTGTTCATGTTGGTGTTCTGCCAAACTTTGAGCTGACTCATCTCCATAACTGCTAAAGTAAGCGCCATCTGACGCTTTTTTATTCCCCTACGTTAACATTCAAGCACCATTAGGCTGGGTCATAAAAATAACATACACTCTCTCAGTGGATATGAAGGTACAGTACACACAGCTATAAATAACCCGCAGTGACATAAGCCTGAAGTGGACATATGTGCACAGGTAGATGTGAGAGGCTTTTGGCAACAAGAAGAAGAACCACGGTGATGTTACACCACGCCCCCGAAACCTGCGTAAGCGTCATGGCAGGAATATGACTAAATGTGATTAAATGACTCTGATCTATAGGCTGCTGAATGTGTGTCAGAGGAATAAGAGCAATTTATAGGCTAAACTGGTTCAGTTATTCTTGTATTTTTATTTTACTTTGCCTATTTGCCCTAATAACAAGATAAAAATGAGAAAGAGCTATAATTATTCACTAGAAATATACTTTACAACTACTTCAAGTTGAAATTCATACGCTCAGTTCATCATGATATGAGGTCCCAGAAGAACCCAGATCAGGATAAAGTGATCAAATCAGATTAAATCTCAAGCTTGAGTTGTTTAAAGAAAATGACTAATACAATTAGATAGACTTAAGTAATTAAATCTTCTGTTTAACAAGATAAAGGTTTGCATTTACAAGCCTTCTCCTGGTTATGATCACGTTTGGGATATTGCGTTCACATGCTAACAGAGAAAACTAATCATTCATGTCCCTGTACACATGGTCTGTTTTAATGCATCTCAGTACTAGTATCCCTGTTGTTGATTACTTCATTTTGTTTGAGCAGGTGCCTGTGATATTTATTTTTCACAAGTCTGGATTGCAGCATTTTGAAATCTGAGAAAAGTAAGACTGTTATGGTGCAATGCAGGCTCAGTACAATCAAATTCAATGTAGCATATATGCAGATACACAGTACTGTGCATAGGTTTAAGGCTAGTAGTGTGCTAAGGATTAATCACAGTTTGACACAACCTGAGTTTGGGGTGGGGGTCAAGCACATGTTGATGGTCAGGGTCTTTCCACCCTTGGTGACATGCCAGTAGTTTTCAGGCTGTTAGGAATCCACAGCACAGGCAGGCTCTTGTGGCAACCCTACCACCCACTTGGACAATACCTTAGGTCGTAGGTTTAGACTTGGGTCATGTCAATCCTCCTTTCTGACTGATGGCGGCTCACTCGCGACCGCTGCGCCTTAATTCAGCTTCCATTTGTGGCCCAAACATGCCTCAAAGTTCTGCAAAGTACTATATATTGGCATAAAGGTGGCGACTGTGATTGGTCAGATGAGAACTCATTGGCCAACCTATCGACCAACTGACTGCAGGGTGTCAGATCTACTGAGATTGTCAGCAAATAGCTGCAGAAAAAAAACCTTGCAAAACCAATTGACTGTCTAGATTTCATGTCTGTCTTTAGGAAATCCATCTTGCAAAGCTCCAATCTGAAACAATTGTGTCAGGTACAACCCAGACCAATTAGCATCATTTCAGGGGAACAAGGCGGTAGCTACAGTTGGGGTTAAGTTGTGCTGGAATCAGATAGTAATTGTGGAGCAGTTAGCACTGATGAAGATATAGTACAGTGACAGGTTGACACCATGTCCCCTGGTGTGTAAATGTGTATGGATAGATTTGAATAGGATTAGGTAATATTGTTGGCCAGTCCTCGACAGCAACCTTTGCCATCAGTGCATGAATTTGAAGTGAATGGGTTTAATATGAGCTGTGGAATAAGCACTTTGAGTGATCAGATGAGTTGAAAAGTGCTATTTTGACCTAAACCTTTCTGATAGATTTCAAAAGAAAGCGAAACAGGCCCTAATAACTTAACTGTCAATGCTGCAGTTTAGTCAAGGTGTAAAATGGAAGTGTTCAAGTTCTTATGTGCCGAAGCGTGACTTGGGAAAGTGTCAGTTTATGTGGGTTTTGGCAACCCTTATGATGAAGTCTCATATAAAGCACTAGGATCTGATGATACAGTTAACACGCTGTATCCGGATCAGGAGAGTTTGATCCAGAGGAGAAAAGGCCAGATCATTCCTTAACAACTAGACCTTTAAGGAGACCTGCACCCCGGACTATTAATTTTAAACCGATTCTGTTGTTCCTGGTTTTAAACGCTTCCTGTACTGTTACACGTCCATAAAATAAAGGGACAGAGCCGCATGGCGGTGGTGACAGATGGCCGAGTATCTGTGAGCACATGACACCTGAACAAACTGATCTGTGACTCACTCACCAATGATGCAGCCATTACTAACCCTCAAATCTGCTTTACCAACCATACAGGGTTTGCGTTTCCGTCCATCCCAATGCAGACCTCGCTACTAGGGGTTTGGTTGCTATGGAGACGGGAGGCTGGCAAGGCCGAATCTGAAAGCTTTTCCACAGTCATCTGTCCTTTATCTCGCTGACTTAATTGTGGATGACATGGTGTGGAGCATGTGGTTGGCTGTCAGAACTGTAAATCAGAGAGGAGCTTATGTAACTTCTCTTTCATTAGATTCCAGTCTTCGAGATACAGTGGATTTTTAAATCATCCTAGGGTCCAAATTACCTTTGTTTGTTTTAAGTGTAAATATTTTATATTTAGAGACACCCAAAAATATATGAGCCGTCTTTATGTAATCTGAGGATGTAGTAGGTTCAGGCTGTGTTGTTGGCAGGACTAAGTGTTAGTGTAAAGGTGCAGCAGCAGTGGGCTCACTGTGGGGGCTGCAGAGATACAAGAATATGTGTGAAGGCTTTTCCTCCTGTTTCTGCTTCTTTAGAACTGTACACTGTCACATTTATAGCTCCAGCAAGCAAAATATAGAAAACCTCTACTGTTTTTGAAAAGTATGTCAGTCCCAGGTCAGGATATACTTGCTCTTAACTATATCTGCACAGTGAGGCGTATTGGTTGTGCATGTCCTTAAAAATCAAAGCAACACGGACGCCAGATGTATGAGCCCATGTGTGGTAGGGGCGGTGTAGAGGAGGAGGGAGGTGAGAGTTACAGCGGGAGTAGCAGGAACAACCACAGGAAGTTTGATAAACCAAATTGATCCACGTTTTTCACATCTGCACAGTGTTAGAATTATGCCAAGGCCACAAACATGCCTGTCAAAATAGCTGGGATAGAAGTAAAAACATGTCAAAGTTCTGGAAACATGTTAAGTGTGTCAGCTCCATCTATGACAGTGCAAATTAAGGACTTTTTAGGCATGTCCCTCTTAGACTGGGAGGTTTTTATTCCTCCGTTTTCAAAATTATTCAAGTCCGTGCACTCTTTCGGGCAGAAAGAATCGCGTACCTTTTGTGCATTTTTAAGTTGTCAAAATGATTTTAAAAATATCCAGATCCACAGAGCACGCACGAAGGGAAATGCCACGCTAACTACATATAAAATGCACACAAACTGCTCAGCAGAGCAAACTGTGCATGAAAAGTGGGAGGGGCCTATCAACATGCACATAACCTTGCAGATGGATTTGCCAGACTTAATCTCTGTCATCAGGCAAATCTATGTTACACTTCAGAAAGTAACTTATTCTGCGTCACTTTGTGTGCCTCTCTACCTGGACTTCTCAGTGCTGTATTGCTCCTCTCTCTCCTGCTGGGCATTTCTCACTCAGTCAGCTGTGTGCTTCAGCTGTTTTGTTCTCAAATGCACAAGTGTGCGTGCAACCAACCGACAAGCAGGAATCTTGGCTGGATGAGAGCATATTGACCAACCAATCAACCTACAGTCTGTAATCTGTCAGCCCTAGTTCAGACATACACTGCTTTCCACATTATATGGCAAATGACATTTTTCTCGTATTTTCTGAAATATTAATGCAAATGACAGTCAGAGTATTTTTCAAGTCGCCAGCCGTTAGAGCATAATTCAGATGTTTTGGAACAAACTTCATAATGGTAACCGTTACTTAAAAAAAAATAAAAACCTCAAAATGCACTGGTCCACATTATTAAGCATGACAGAGTTTTAACATTTATAGGTTTTATAGGTTGTAAAGAACTGAAAATGGTCATTTGTTGAATTTGCAGCATTAGGAGGTCATATTTACTAAAATCAAAAGCTATTTCAATCAAAAACATCTTAATAGGCAAAGTTGCATGTTAACATAGGAGCCCTTCTTTGATATCACCTACACAATTCTTGCATCTATTGAACTTGTGAGTTTTTGGAGAGTTTCTTCTTGAATTTATTTGCAGGATGTCAGAATATCCTCCCAGAGCTGCTGTTTTGATGTGAACTGCCTCCCACCCTCATAGATCTTTAGCTTGAGGATGCTCCAAAGGTTCTCAGTAGGGTTGAGGTCAGGGGAGGTTGGGGCCACACCATGAGTTTCTCTCCTTTTATGCCCATAGCAGCCAATGACACAGAGGTATTCTTTGCAGTACGAGATAGTGCATTGTCATGCATGAAGAAAATTTTGCTACAGAAGGCTTGGTTCTTTTTTTACCATGGAAGAAAATGGTCAGTCAGAAACTCTATATACTTTGCCAAGGTCATTTTCACACCTTCAGGGACCCTAAAGGGGCCTACCAGCTCTCTCCTCATGAATCTGGCCCAAAACAGGACTCTGCCACCTCCTTGCTGATGTCACAGTCTTATTGGGACATGGTGGCCATCTACCAACCATCCACTACGCCTCCATCTAGACCATCCAGGGTTGCACAGCACTCATCAGTCAACAAGACTATTTGAAAATGAGTCTTCATGTAATTCTGGGCCCACTGCAACAGTTTCTGCTGGTGAGCATTGGATAGGGCTGCCAAATAGTACATTTATACAGGACTGCAAGCCTCTGGAGGATCCTACACCTTGAGGTTGGTGGGACTCCAGAGGCACCAGCAGCTTCAAATACCTGTTTGCTGCTTTATAATGGCATTTTAGCATCTGCTCTCTTAATCCGATGAATTTGTCCATCAAAAACATTCCTCATTATGCCTTTATCTGCACGAACCTGTCTGTCCTCTGAATCAGCCCCAAACACGATGATCACAATTAATTTTTCATGAAATATCTAATGTTTTCTTTCCTTTTCCAAGGCATTGCACTATTTGACATTTTTCAGCAAAAAAGAGATCCTTTTTCTTTCCCATATTGCTTGAAACCTGTGGCCTGCTTAATAATGTGGAACAGTGCATTGTGAGGTTTTTGTTTTTTTTAAAATGACGGTTATCATTATGAAGTTTGTTCAAAAACATATGAATTATGCTCTGATGGCTGATGACTTGAAAAATACTCTGACTGTCATTTGCATTAATATTTCAGAAAATACAAGAAAAATGTCATTTGCTTAATAATGTGAAAAGCAGTGTATACGGTTGCCATCACACTCTGGCCAGATGCCCCAGACTATGCTGTAGCACAAGTGACAGTAAGTGTACTCACTTTCCGGCTTCTTTTGAGACATTTTGGTTTTGTATAGCCCTCAAATACTCTGTCATTGTCATTGACTGTCAATAGGAACAGTCATTTCAATGATCATGCTCACGTTGCAACCCATGCACATGCTTGGACAATTATATTATTCTAAAGCCCACCTCTTCTATCTGTGCCAGGGTCAGGGAATTGTGCTCTAATGGCTTGGCAAACTGGACTACCAAGGTTAAATGTGCTCATGCAGAGTACAAATTGTCTAGTGTGAGTGCATCCTTCTTGACATTTTTAAAATATGCTCTCTGTTGCATTAATAAAAGTTCTAATTAAAAAAAAATAGTGCATGAAGTGCCCACACATTGGTTGTGAAATCTTTTCGACTCGACCTGCAGCCTGGAAAGAATCTCCTCAGAGGAATCTGAGAGAAGGAAATCACACCATGTCAGCAGCCATTAAAGATGCCACCTCATATTGCAGTGAGGAAGCTGATCCCTCTGCGGTGCACGTCTCTGTGCATGAGCTGGATGTGGTTGGATGTTTAAATGTGTATGTGCATGCACTGAAACACTGTGTATGTGCTGCAGAATTATTCCTGGTGTTAATGGCCGGTTCTAAACGTTGACCACAATCCCTGACTTCAGCGTTAGCCAGGAGGAGTCGAGTCTGCTCTGATGGACTTATAAGAGCAGAGCTGCTCTGTGACCTTATTGGCAGAGTCACACCAGGACAATGAAACAAAACTGCAGAAACACATGCAGCAGTACTAAGTAGTATTACAGCAGGCTAAGATAACATTTTTATTGTTAATAAAGCTTTGGTTGGTAGATCCTCAGACTAATTTAACTTATTTTAAACCTTTATTTTCAAAGCATTAGGAGGCTGGTTGCATTGCCAAAGCTGTAAACATAACAATCACATTAAGCAACAACTCTTCAGCTGTGGGTTCTGTTGCCTAAAGTCTAATTTCTGCCTTTATGCCATAGTGACCTACGCTGTTGTAAGCACCACATACTTCTGCATTAGTGTATCTGTGTCACTTTTCAATCTCCACCCAAAATTTACTGACAGCAAGATTTTTATGCCAGTTTCTGGTCCTGCCACTTTTTCCTGTTTTTTTTTGTACAAGACACCATAGCAGCTGAAACTAAACATATTATGGTAGAACTGATCAATGAGCAGCATCTGATTAAAGTGAAAAGTACTGCCGCTTAATCAGCTGGAGAAATGTGAAGTTTTAGGTATGTAGGACATTAACGATTCATCACAAAACCCACTATGTCAAAATTCAGGGCTGGAGACTGGGGCAGGGCCAGAGTCAAGCTTGTGTGCCCACGTGTGTATTGCTCAACAGCTAGGTCAAGCTCAGTGGAGAATTTGTCAAGGTCTTTTCACCCCTGGTAATATGCCCCTAGACTGCCAGCAGTTTCTGGGCCCTTGGGACATCCACAGCATGACCAGGGGCTTGTGGCCTGCTACCTGCCCGGATGGTAGCCTAGGCCAATGGTTCTGAAAGTGGGGTTCAGGACCCCCCAGGGGGTCATGAAGATGCCTCCCAAAGAAATAGAAATTATTTTTAATGGTTTAGATTTTTATATTTTACCAATTTTTTTAAAAATATGTGCAGAAAATTGGTTCAATTTGAATCTGATCATGGCCACTTGATGAGATTTATGCTTAAATCAAAGTAATGTTTAAAACCCCTTACAATCGATGTTTGCTCCTAACTTTTTTTGAATGAGCATGGCTGTGTTCAACTATGACCCGCGCCTCAACCACCCTCAGGTACAGTGGGGTTCCTTGCCATCTGGCATTTTTATTACGGGGGTCTCTGGAGGAAAAGTTTGGAAACCCCTGCTTTAGGCAATGCTAACTTGCCAAATCCACCCATTTACTGCCCTAAAAGGGTAGACTTTATGTTTTTTTAAACAGCCCCTGGTATTATGCAAGGACTTCCAGAGCATGACTGGGTTGTGTCAATCCTTCTCTAAGCCCAGTTGCACTTAGGCAGGCTAACTTGCCATTACATACCTTACTTCAGGCGCTTTTTTTGGTGTGAACATGCCTAAAAGCTCTGCACAGTGCTCTGTGTTTAGTTGCCTATGCATTTATGTAATTTAGAGAGTTTCAGGAGATCGCCTGCAATTTTTGTGTGTTTTGTTTTTTGTAATTATGGTATTGAAATATATATTGATACTGTTTAATATTTATGGATCATTGTATGGATTTTAAATGTTTTTCTTTTTTTATTGAATTTAAGTTCAAATTTCAGTCTCTTAACAGCCTGATATCACAGCACAATATCTCAGGGCTGCAAAAGAGTTAAAAGAATTACATGACACTACTAAAAATATACATAAGATTTTTAATCTAGGGTAAATGTACCAAACAAAACTAAATTAAATTTATCTAAAGCCTGAGAGAAGAGTTCTTCTTTATCAGAAACAGGCGGGGCCACAGGAGCAGAAAGTGTGTAGATAAAATGATCTGAGCGTGTGCGAGGGTGGGATGCAGTAGCGCTGGCACACGCTGAAGGTCAGAGGAAGTATCAGTGACAGGAAGTGAGCTGCTGCCAGGTTCAGGCCAGGTTACCACGGTAATGAATGGCCGTGCTGAGTGACACCTGGCCGGAGTTAAAACGAGGGAAACGCAGCTCGAGATCGCACACATGGTCACACACGTGGACGCACAAACACAACATCTGGACGGTTTTTAGAGCGTTTGAACAGTTGGCTTCAGATCTTGAAGAAATCTCCAAAACACAAAATATTCCTGAATGAATAAACAGCCCTCAGCAGCATTGCTGATAAACCTTTTTTCTTTGATAATTTGGATGAAAATTATTTTTAAATGGAGCAACATTCACTTTTAACCAGTTATGAGAGCAAATTAAAAAACACAAAGCTGTTTCTTTTTCTGGCAGAAAATTGTCTTCTCACATTTTTCTCTTCCTCAGAGTCCAGAGCTTTTGGAGCAAACACATCTAGTAAAAATAACAAAGAATTCATGGGCCAAGTATTTTTAGACGAGACAGTGAAAAAACCCTTCCAAGGAGTGCTTTTAGGACCCTCTCATGTTGTTTATCTGATCAGTAATTTAGTTATCTTTCTTTGAAATTTTCAACAAACAAAGTACTTTGAGGGTGTTCTCACTGTAGCGACCCAGGCTGTCCTTGACCCCAAAATCCGGCTCCATTTGGTAGTGTGAGCCCAAGTGTACCATGCCCAAAACCACTTGCTGGGACAGTCTCAGGCATGATTAAGTAGATAAATTCATTTAATCAGAATGTTTATTTACAGAGTTAGCATAGTAGCACCTTCTAGTGTTGAAACAAAGAAGTGCAATACAATCAAGCCAAAGCTTCCTGATCTAATAATGGCTGTGTTTGATTTTATTCTTGGTACTTCCTCCAGGCCTATCAAAAATGGTCACCGTCTGGCGCTTAGGTAGAGGTGTGACAGTTCACTGAGGTCACTTGCACCGAACCATGACGCTCAGGCTCAGGACAAATATAAAAACTGTTACAACCCTGTCTCAGGGCCATAGTTTGGACAACCCTAAAGACAACTTTTCAAAGTTTTTGTGTCCTTTCTTGGCACGATAGAGCATCCGTAATGATCACAGTATCTTTGGTTTGGAGATGTTGTTCATAAAGTTAGTCAGATCAGAACCTTGGTTATTCTAAATAGTGATGTGGTGTATCAACCATGTTTTCTATCACAAATACTGTCCTTCAGTGTAACAGGATAGTAGGAGAGATTTGATGCTGACTTTGACATTTGACTGACATTAAGCTAACCAAACTGCCACCAGAGGCAATGAAACACAATCGGGCTGAGCTGACGGATTATTTGCTGTAGGTCCCACTAAGGTGACATTTTCCAGCCGCTGTTTTTGTTGTTTACCTTTTTTTTTCTGTGCATCGTCTCCCTCTAAAAACAGCCATTCACTAGCACCTCTTTTTGCCCTCGCTCCATGTGCAAAACTTCAGAAGGCAAGATCAAAACAACCTTCATCATGCAGGCAACTATAGGCGATGAAAAATGTCACATATTGTTACAGACAGATTTGATTTCAGGGGGATTGAACGTGGTAAAAGTGATGTGGTCAGAGATGGCCTGCAGAGAGCAGATTAAATGACATGAAGCAGGTCATTCACACATGACAAAGGCTCCTCAGGCCTCTTTTCTGTCCCCTGTTTTCCTTTTTTGTGTGTGCCTGTTGTATCCAAAAGTAACCTTGCCAATAGAACTAGCTTTTTTAGTTCCCTCTCTGTGTGCGGCAAAGTCAGTCTTTTGTATCTCTGCAGAGAAGCGCTTCACCTATGACGTCTTCTCTCTCCCCGGTGTCCAGTATCAGGTTTCTCATCCAGCCCAAGCAGCAGCTCTATTTAAAGATCTAATATGTGCTGATGCTGTGAGATCTCGGCACATCGGCGTAGCGTCTGGGAGCGGAGGTGAGCCGGTAACACCCGTGGACGTTTGGTGAGAGTGACAACCGAGCGAGGATGCGTTTAATTATATAACCTGTGCAGCTGTCTTGTCACAACCTTCCGTTCTCCTTGTTGCAGAGCGTTCAAACACCTGCACGAGCAGGCAGGGTGTCAGGATGTCACCACAGATGCTCCAGCCTGTCAGAGCTGCAGGATGACAGAGTCTGGTGTAAATGAACACCTCTGTTAGTATATTACTGCTCTAACTGAGGTTAAAAAGATGTATTTGGATGACAGTGGTGAAGGTGGAGAAAAGCGAGTCACCGCCCCACACAGATACATCTCCTGAGCATTCACAGCCTGTGTTTTACTAAAATTCACTGACTTTATCTCTTTGACTGATTGTTGTGCCATGTGTTTTGTCTCTATTAAACTCTTTAAACAGAAGCAGATGATGTTATTAGAACATGAGAGGGTGAACCAGATGAGCCCTTTAACTCAGCCTTCATGTGCTAACATCATTACATATAAAGCTTTACACTCACTATGCTCTCATCTGTGTATTGTCACAAACAGCTTCATGTACATTACCCTCTCTGACATAAGGTCGATGCCTCCTACATTTACTGTATGCCACGTATGTTATTTATACACTGATCACATCCTCAGGCCTGCAGAGAAGCAGCTCTGGACAAACTCAGATTAAATTTTATTTAAATGACATCATCTAGAAGTGTCCAAACGTCTGCTGTATGTTGTGCTTAGCTGCATGATAACATGCTTTAGCTTAGTCAAAACTAGAGATGTCCCAATTCCAATACCAGCAGCAGAAAAATGTGAGATGCACTGGCTTGATATCATTTTGTTTGATTTTATATTTTGCTTCGTCACACCATGCTAACTGTTAGCGTTTTAAAGCAGAACACTATTCTTCTCTGCTGCCAGAAAACGCTTGAATGCACAGGCTAGCATTTTTAAAGCAGCGAAGGAGAACCAAAGGACCTACTGCAGCAGCAAAGTTTGGAGGCTGCGTGACATTTATTCTCAGTATTTTTGTTAAAAAACACCTTCAAGACCGGCTTTGTCATACACAAAAAGAAGTGACACCATTTATTAAAAGTTAAATAACTTTGAAGCCATAAATTGTTACCCCTTACTTGTTTTTCCTTTGAGAAAAATAAAAACCACATCAGTGCATGAGCTTATCATTGATAAAGATTTTGGACCAGCTGATCTTGAGACAAGAACTGCCAAACCTTTTAGTGGTGTTGGTGCTTGAAAATGATAAGCATGATATGCTTTGTGAATCGCACCTTAAAATGGGCTAGCTAGCAAAACGAAGGAGCGCTGCTGCTGGCTGCTGTCATTTCGTTATTTTCATTCTATCTGGCATTATGATTTAGGGTATCATTATTTCAGTTGTCAATACGGCTACCAATTACCCTACAATCTCAACCAATGAAAAAAATATGAAGTCTTCTCATCAAAATGTTTGTTTATAGAATTAGCACAGCAGTGCCTTCTAGTGTTAGAAATAACATTTATGGTGCAACGGAGCTCAAGCTTCATGGTCTACTGTGGGCCATAATTAATTTTATTTCTAGAATTTGCTAAAAAAAAAAATGGAGCAAGGTCCTCATTTGGCCCCCAGGCCACAGTTTGGACCCCCCTGCTTTAGCTCATTTAAGGCAAATTATGTGTAGATTTTGCCCTGAAATGTCTCCATTAATTTTAAATTGACTAATCCTGCTATAATGATGTATGTTATGTTGCAGCCTGATGCTACAGATGTTTAAATTCATCTTTATTCTCAATAATCTACACTCAATTCCCCATCATTAAAAAGTGAAAATAGAATATTAAAAATTTTTGCAGATTAAAAAAGCCACTGAAATATCACACTGACATAAATATTCAGACTCTTTGCAGTCACACTGTAGAGAGAGAGAGGTGACAGGCCCAACAGAGATGATTTCTCCATTCAGGTTGTAATATTTGTTAAACTTTGAGAGGATTGTATTTCTCCTGAGTAGGTGTGGCCTCATCTCATTCAACCAGCACGCCCACACCCTGTAGCAGATTTTGCTACCACATTTTCATGATGTTGATGCTTATATTATAAACTTAGAGATGTTTATCATGACTGAAATTTGTGCCAGTGGTTCATAACACAGTGGCCTTTCATACAACAAACCTAAATACAGATTTATTATCACTTTACAGGGTCTTTAATATTTCCTCTGCTACTCACTCTGCATCACTTAAACCATCATCCCCTGCCTGCTGGAGGTCTTCCTGAATACTATTGTCCTCTCACACATCAGCTCTTCCAACAACACAGAAATATTACTAGTGTGCTGACAGCAGAAATTCTGGGTAAACTGAGGTAAAATTTGTTCTGCTCCAAGAGGCAGCTCCTCCTTAAATGTCCTTTTTTCATTTGTAAAAACAGTTTGTTTGAGGTCATTCTGAGGCTGATGTGACTGATGAGGATTACACTCAACTCTGACCCTCAGGTCAAAGGTTAAACACATGGGAGGGGACAGGAGTTGGAGGGTCCGGTGAGCTGTGCCCTGAACAACTTATGACCTTTAGATAAACACAGAACTGTGGAGTGAGTCAGAGCTTTGACTGAATGACTTCAGAACATGATGAAGAGCCACAATATCAAAAAATAACTGTCTTTATTCAAATAAAGAAAATAGGCAACAGTGCATGGATACAAATTCGCTTCTGTAGTATTTTTGCAATCTGAGGGATCTTTTTCTAGGGCAAAGATATTTAATTTTCTATTTCTACACTAAATTTGTGTAACTGTGCTATACATCCTCACTTTTAACAGTCTGAATAACAACTAGAAAGAAGCTAGAGCTGAGATGTGATGTCCAGGAGCAAAGGGTTAGCTGAAATTACAAGCGGATTTAAATATAGAGATTTTTCTTTGTTTGATGATAAACAGCATGCTTCATTTGGGCAACACTTTGGTCTCCGCCAATCAGACTTCAGGGAGACTCTGGTCGTCCTCGTCTACCTCGTCACTGGCTCCGCCCCTGGTTAGGGTGACAATGGCAATCCATGCAGCAGAAAGGGGAAACGCTGATGGCTCATTCAGACACAATACAAGAGCAAAATGCAGAAAGCTGAAAAACTTTACAGGAATGTTGGTGCTTGAAGGTGGTTAGAGTGATATTCTTTTGAAATCAGACCTTGAGGCACAGCATAAAGCCAGGCAATTGAGCATGGTTCATGCTGGTATTTGCTTCTTTTTTATTCATTAGTGTCTTATGAAAAGGGCTTTCATTCGGTTTTTAAAAATTACACAACTGATTATAGACGTTGTAATTAATTAATTGCAATTAATTGCATATGACTATAATTTGAGAAAGATTGCTTTTATGGTATTCTCTGCAAAGAGACCCAAGAGAGAAGGAGAAAGTGAAACACTGCTGCCAAAAAATCAACATAGATTTTAATTGCTCACGGATAAAACCCTAAAAAACACCCCTGCATGCTTTTCTTATCAAAAGACATTTGCATAGATTACTTTATAACCGCTTTATCATGGTTTTAGTCAATATTTGCAAATCTAATTTTGGCAGCCTCAAAGCAGACAAAGCCCACACCCCCCCTAAGATCTTTGCTGCCCTTGACCCCAGGTTGGGAATAAATGCTCTAAGGACAGCATTGTCATATATCACTAGGGGAGACATAAATTGCAGCCACTTATTTCCTCTGAAAGTGCTCCATTTTTTTCCCGCCTAATGTACTTTCCATGCTTTTGCAGCTCTTACAGAACAAGCCTGGAACTTGGATGACTTTCCAAGGTCTTTTAAGATTAAATCCACACCAGAATCTCAGATGTTGATTTTTTTTTTTTTTTATAATCCATTTTTTAATTGTTTCTGCAGCTAGAGAGTTAGCCCGCCACCATATTGTCTATTTGTATCTCAGAACACATTGTGACTGGGCTGTGACAACCAATGGCAGACATCGCCACATCATGCTTTGCTAATCAGGGCATGTGCACAGACTTAGAAACTGAAGGTTAGAGTCTTTTTTTTTTTTTTTAATTTGCAAATTTAATTATTTGTAAATATTTAACGCATTTTAATTTTTACACTGCTTTGGCAGTAACTGATCTGTTCCTGCTAATAAAGAAAATTGTAATTGAAAATTGAATAGATCTTGAATGACTCATAATAGAGAGAAAGAGACACAGAGAGGCTCTTTGGATGATGACTCAGATTCCCAAAAGTTCAAAGACTTTTTTTGTAAAAATGTGAACATTTGAAGACTTTTTCTCACAGAATAATTATTTTTTAGTTCTTTACTCCCAAAGAGATAAAAGAGCACGTTTGTGCAAAAACCCTTAGTCATAAATGTTTTATTTGTCATTACAGTCCAATAACTTTTTTTAATTCAAGTGGCATTGCTGCAGCACATGTATTCTTAAAGCTCAGGTTATCCTGAAGAAATAGATTTTTGTCAGGACATGGGACACAAAGCCTAAGAATAGGACTGTCCCAGGTAAACTGGGACGTATGCTTGTCCTACCTGGCCCAGCACTGGCTGGTCAGGCGTTTGACCGTTGACGTGCTGCTGCTTGTTTGTGCTTGTGGCAGCATTTGAGGCATGGCATATGATTCATATGCAGCACCG